>NC_080378.1:51144904-51368156 GCF_014773155.1 Arachis stenosperma | reverse complement strand
TTTTCCACTTAATTTTCGAAAACACAAAAAAATTAAAAAAATTAAAAAAAAAAATCATAAAATTCAAAAATATTTCTTGTTTGAGTCTAGTGTCTCATCCTAAGTTTGGTGTCAACTGCATGCATTCATATGTCTTAGTGATCTTCAAGAAGTTCTTGATGATTCACTTGCTCTGATCTTTGAATTCTATTGACTTGAGTATTTTGTGTGTCTCATATGCATTTTCAGTTCATTAGTGTCAGTAGTATACAAACTGCTAAGTTTGGTGTCTTGCATGCATTGTTATTTGATTCTTGTTGCGTTTTAATTATTAAAAATCCAAAAATATTTTTAATTTGTGTCTTTTCAAGTCAATGATACAAGGGATTGAAGATTCAGAACACACTGCAGAGAATTATACAGAAAAAGCTGAGCATTCAAAAATGCCCAGTGAAGAAGGCAGACTGGCGTTTAAACGCCAGCCAGGGCACCTGGTTGGGCGTTTAACGCCCAAAGAGGTAGCATTTTGGGCGTAAACGCCAGAATGTATACCATTCTGGGCGTTTAACGCCAGGATGGTGCTAGGGTAAGATTTTGTTTTCAAATCAATTTTTTTCAAGTTTTTCAAAACCCAAATCTTTTTCAAATCAAATCTTTTCACTCAAATGTTTTCAAAATTAATTTCTTTCCTTTCAAAGATACTTACTAACAATTAATGATTTGATTGAACATTTTTTGCCTTTTCTGTTAAGGAAGGTTTTATGTTTGAATCATATCTTTTCTTGTTAGGCAAGTCACTAATTTTCCAAATCAAATCTTTTAAAATAATTTTCAAAACATATCTTTTAAAATGGTTTTCAAATCATATCTTCTCAATCACATCTTTTAAGACAATAACCTTTCAATCATATTTTTTATCATATCTTTTCAAATTAGTTTCAATCAATCCTTTTAGTTTCTAATTTCAAAATATTTTTCAAAAATCACTTGATTTCTCTTCCACTTTCAATTTTCGAAAATTATCAATCAAATTTTCAAAATGTTTTCAAAATCTTTTAATTGAATTTTCGAAAATCCTCTTCCCCTCCTTCTCACATCCTTCTATTTATGAAGTACCACTCCTTCTAAATGCACAATTCGAACCTTATCTAATTAAAGTTCGAATTCTTCTTCCCTTCTTCTTTCTATTCTCTTTTCTCTGACATTTCAAGGAATCTCTATACTGTGACATAGAGGATTCCACATTTTCTTTTTCTCTCTCTCTCTTTCATATGAGCAGGAGCGAGACAAAGGCATTCTTGTTGAAGCTGATCCTGAACCCGAAAGGACCTTGAAGAGAAAGCTAGAGAAGCCAAAGCACACTCTCTTTAGAGGACCTGACCGAATTCTTCAAAGAAGAAGAACCCATGGCAGCCGAAAACAAACAATGCCAACAATGCAAGGAAGGTGCTGGGTGACTTTACTGCACCTACTCCCGACTTCTATGGGAGAAGCATCTCTATCCCTGCCATTGGAGCAAAAACTTTGAGCTTAAGCCTCATTAGTTTCTCTAATGCAACAGAATTGCAAGTTCCATGGACTTCCAATGGAAGATCCTCATCAGTTTTTAGCTGAATTCTTGCAAATCTGTGACACAGTCAAGACTAATTGGTTAACCCTGAGGTCTATAGACTGATGCTATTCCCTTTTGCTGTAAGAGACAGAGCTAGAATATGGTTGGATTCTCAACCTAAAGAAGCCTGGACTCTTGGGAAAAGCTAGTCAATGCCTTCTTGGCAAAGTTCTTTCCACCACAAAGATGGAGTAAGCTTAGAGTGGAAGTCCAAAACCTTCAGACAGAAGGATGGAGAATCCCTTATGAAGCTTGGGAAAGATACAAACAATTAATCAGAAGATGTCCTTCAGACATGCTTTCTGAATGGAGCATCATAGGTATTTTCTATGATGGTCTCTCTGAACTATCTAAGATGTCCTTGGATAGCCTGCTGGAGGATCTCTTCATCTGAAGAAGACCCTGCAGAGCTCAAGAATTGATTGAAGTGGTTGCAAATAACCAATTCATGTACACTTCTGAAAGGAATCCTGTGAACACTGGGACTAGTCAGAAGAGAGGAGTTCTTGAGATTGACACTCTGAATGCCATATTGGCTCAGAATAGATATTGACTCAACAAGTCCAATTTGATTTCTCAAAGTCTGTCCTGGAATGCAAAATGCACCAAACAGTACTAAGGATGCTTCATCTGGAAGAAGCTTATGATCCTGAGAACCCTTCCATGGAAGAGGTGAATTACCTAGGAGAACCCTATGGAAATACCTACAATTCTTCATGGAGAAATCACCCAAATCTCTCATGGAAGAATCAAGAGACCTCAACAAGGTTTCATAACAATAATGGTGGAAGAAACAGTTTAGCAATGGCAAGCCTTTTCCATCATCTTCTCAGCAACAGACAGAGAGTTTCTAAGCAGAATACTTCTGACTTAGCAACAATGGTCTCTGATCTAATAAAGACCACTCAAAGTTTCATGAATGAAACAGGTCCTCCATCAGAAATTTGGAAGGACAAGTGGGTCAGCTAAGCAAGAAAGTTACTGAACTCCCTCCTAGTACTCCCAAGTAATACAGAAGAAAATCCAAAAGGAGAGTGCAAGGCCATCAACATGGCCGAATATGGAGAGAAAGAGAGGAAGAAGACGCCACTGAGAAAGACCCCAGTGGGCGTGCACCACTCTCCTCTGAGTTCCTCAATGAGGAACAATGGGAATCTGAGGCTCAAAATGAGACCATGAGATTCCATTGGACTTACTTCTGCCATTCATGAGCTCTGATGAGTATTCTTCCTCTGAAGAGGATGAGTATGTCACTGAAGAGCAAATTGCTAAATACCTTGGAGCAATCATGAAACTAAATGACAAGTTATTTGGAAATGAGACTTGGGAGGATGAACCTCCCTTGCTCACCAAGAACTGGAGACTTGTCTAGGCAGAACTGCCTCAAAAGAGGCAGGATCCTGGGAAGTTTTCTATACCTTGTACCATAGGCACCATGACCTTCAAGAAGGCCTTGTGTGACTTAGGGTCAAGTGTGAACCTCATGCCCCTCTCTGTAATGGAGAAATTAAGGATCTTAGAGGTGCAAGCTGCAAGAATCTCATTAGAGATGGCAGACAACTCAAGAAAACAGCCCATGGACTTGTAGAGATGTTCTGGTTAAAGTTGAAGACCAGTACATTCCTACTGATTTCATAGTCCTAGAGACTGGGAATGCATGGATGAATCCATCATCCTTGGCAGACCCTTCCTAGCCACAGCAAAGGCTGTGATTGATGTTGACAGAGGAGAGTTAATCATTCAAGTGAATGAAAAATCCTTGGTGTTTAAGGCCCAAGGATATCCCTCTGTCATCATGGAGAGGAAGCATGAAGAGCTCCTCTCAAAACAGAGCCAAACAGAGCCCCCACAGTCAAACTCTAAGTTTGGTGTTGGGAGGCTACAACCAAACTCTAAGTTTGGTGTTGAAACCCCACATTCAAACTCTAAGTTTGGTGTTGGGAGGTTCCAACACGGTTCTGAGTACTTCTGAGGCTCCATGAGAGTCCTCTGTCAAGCTAATGACATTAAAGAAGCGCTTGTTGGGAGGCAACCCAATTTTATAATTAATTATTTTCTTTTGTTATTTTATCTTTTTTGTAGGTTGATGATCATAAGAAGTCACAAAAACAATGAAAAAAGCAAAAACAGAATGAAAAACAGGAAGAAAAACAGCACACCCTGGAGGAGAAGAAACTGGCGTTCAAACGCCAGTAATGCTAGCTGTTGGGCGTTTAACGCCCAGTCTGGCACCATTCTGGGCGTTTAACGCCAGAAAGGGGCACCAGACTGGCATTAAACGCCAGTAAAGGGCAAGAACCTGGCGTTAAACGCCAGGAATGGGCACCAGCCCGGCGTTTAACGCCAGAAATGGCTCAAAACGTGATTTTGAGCAACATTTGGTGCAGGGATGACTTTTCCTTGACACTACAGGATCTGTGGACCCCACAGGACCCTACCATCACTCTCTCACCTCTTCCCCAAAAACCCCTCACCTATCAAATCCCATCTTTCTCTTCACCACTCACATCCATCCTTCATAAAACCCCACCAACCTCACCCTTCAAATTCAAACCACTTTCCCTCCCAAACCCACCCATAATGGCCGAACCTTTACCCCCCTCTCTCCTATAAATACCCTTCTTCAACTCTTCATTTTCACACAACCTAAACACCCTTTTTTCCCCCTTCTTGGCCGAATACACCACCATCTCCCTCTTCCTCATTTCTTCTTCTTCTACTCTCTTCTTTCTTCTTTTGCTCGAGGACGAGCAAACATTTTAAGTTTGGTGTGGTAAAAGCGTTGCTTTTTGTTTTTCCATAACCATTTATGGCATCCAAGGCCGGAGAAACCTCTAAAAGAGGAAAGGGAAGGCAAAAGCTTCCACCTCCGAGTCATGGGAGATGGATAGATTCCTCTCAAGGGTGCATCAAGACCACTTCTATGAAGTTGTGGCCTTGAAGAAGGTGATCTCCGAGGTCCCCTTTTCACTCAAAAAGGGTGAATATCCGGAGATCCGCCATGAGATCCGAAGAAGAGGTTGGGAAGTTCTTACCAACCCCATTCAACAAGTCGAAATCTTGATGGTTCAAGAGTTCTATGCCAATGCATGGATCACAAAGAACCATGACCAAAGTGTGAACCCGAATCCAAAGAATTATCTCACTATGGTTCGGGGAAATACTTGGATTTTAGTCCGGAGAGTGTGAGGGTGGCGTTCAACTTGCCTATGATGCAAGGAGATGAGCATCCTTACACTAGAAGGGTCAACTTTGATCAAAGGTTGGACCAAGTCCTCACAGTCATATGTGAAGAGGGCGCACAATGGAAGCAAGATTCAAGAGGAAAGCCGGTCCAATTGAGAAGGCATGACCTCAAGCCCGTGGCTAGAGGATGGTTAGAGTTCATACAACGCTCAATCATCCCCACTAGCAACCAGTCCGAAGTTACCATAGACCGGGCCATCATGATCCATAGTATCATGATTGGAGAAGAAATAGAGGTTCATGAGGTTATAGCCCAAGAACTCTATAAGGTGGCGGACAAGACCTCCACCTTGGCAAGGTTAGCCTTTCCTCATCTCATTTGTCACCTCTGTTATTCAGTTGGAGTTGACATAGAGGGAGACATTCCCATTGATGAGGACAAGCCCATCACCAAGAAAGGATGGAGTACACAAGAGATCTCACTCATCATGAGATCCCTGAGATTCCTCAAGGGATGAATTTTCCTCCACAAAACTATTGGGAGCAACTAAACACCTCCCTAGGAGAACTAAGTTCCAACATGGGACAACTGAGGGTGGAGCATCAAGAACACTCCATCATCCTTCATGAAATTAGAGATCAAAGATCATGAGGGAGGAGCAACAAAGACAAGGAAGAGACATTGAGGAGCTCAAGCACTCCATAGGATCTTCAAGAGCAAGAAAGAGCCGCCATCACTAAGGTGGACCCGTTCTTTGATTTCCTTGTTATTGTTCTTCTATTTTTTTCGAATTTTAATGCTTATGTTTATCCATGTTTGTGTCTTATGATCATTAGTGTCTTAGTGTCTATGCCTTAAAGTTATGAATGTCCTATGAATCCATCACCTTTCTTCAATAAAAACGTGCCTAATTGATAAAAGAAAAAATTGCATGAATTTTGAATTTTATAATAGTTTAATTATTTTGATGTGGTGGCAATATTTTTGTTCTCTGAATGTATGCTTAAACAGTGCATATGTCTTTTGAATTTGTGGTTCATGAATGTTGGCTCTTGAAAGAATGATGAAAAAGGAGACATGTTACTGAGGATCTGAAAAATCAATAAAATGATTCTTGAAGCAAGAAAAAGCATTTCAAAAAAAAAAAAAAACGAAAAAAAAAGAGAAAGGAATAAGAGTTGTGATCCAAGGCAATAAGAGTGTGCTTAAGAACCCTGGACACCTCTAATTGGGGACTTTAGCAAAGCTGAGTCACAATCTGAAAAGGTTCACCCAATTATGTGTCTGTGGCATGTATGTATCCGGTGGTAATATTGGAAGACAGAGTGCTTTGGGCCACAGCCAAGACTCAGTAAATAGCTATGTTCAAGAATCATCATACTTTACTAAGAGAATCATTAACACTATCTGGATTCTAAGTTCCTAAAGAAGCCAACCATTCTGGATTTCAAAGGATAGAGTGAGATGCCAAAACTGTTCGGAGGCAAAAAGTTTAAAAGCCCCGCTCATCTGATTAATACTGATCTTCACAGATGTTTTTGGAATTCATTGCATATTCTCCTCTTTTTATCTTATTTGATTTTCAGTTGCTTGAGGACAAGCAACAATTTAAGTTTGGTGTTGTGATGAGCGGATATTTGTATCTTTTTGGCATTGTTTTTAGTATGTTTTGATATGATATAGTTTTTTTAGTATATTTTTATTAGTTTTTAATTAAAATTCACTTTTCTGGACTTTACTATGAGTTTGTGTGTTTTTCTGTGATTTCAGGTATTTTCTGGCTGAAATTGAGGGACCTGAGCA
Organism: Arachis stenosperma; assembly: GCF_014773155.1. Lineage (NCBI taxonomy): Eukaryota > Viridiplantae > Streptophyta > Magnoliopsida > Fabales > Fabaceae > Arachis > Arachis stenosperma. Next base: position 51,361,575 of record NC_080378.1, on the reverse strand, counting down.
AAAATCTGATCCTGAGACCAAAAAGGACTGCAGATGCTGTTGGATTCTGACCTCCCTGCATTCGAAGCGGATTTTCTGGAGCTACAGAAGCCCAATTGGCGCGCTCTCAACGGCGTTGGAAAGTAGACATCCTGGGCTCTCCAGCAATATATAATAGTCCATACTTTGCCCAAGATTTGATGGCCCAAACCGGCGTTCAAAGTCACCTCAAGGAATCCCAGCGTTAAACGCTGGAACTGGCACCCAAATGGGAGTTAAACGCCCAAACTGGCACCAAAGCTGGCGTTTAACTCCAAGAAGAGTCTCTACACGAAATTGCTTCATTGCTCAGCCCAAGCACACACCAAGTGGACCCGGAAGAGGATTTTTATGTCATTTACTCATTTCTGTACACCCTAGGCTACTAGTTTCTTATAAGTAGGACCTTTTACTATTGTATAGAAATCTTTGGATCACTTTTAAATCTTTTGATCACTTTTAGATCTCTAGATCATCTTTGGACATTTTAGTTCTTAGATCATTGGGAGGCTGGCCATTCGGCCATGCCTAGACCTTATGCTTGTATTTTCAACGGTGGAGTTTCTACACACCATAGATTAAGGTGTGGAGCTCTGCTGTACCTCGAGTATTAATGCAATTACTATTGTTCTTCCATTCAAATTCCGCTTGTTCTTTATCCAAGATATCACTTGTTCTTCAACATGATGAAGGTGATGATTGACGCCCATCACCATTCTCACTCATGAACAAAGTGACTGACAACCACTCTTGTTCTACAAGCATTTGAGGTTGGTGAATATCTCTTGGATTCCTGATTGCACGATGCATGGTTGATCGCCTGACAACCGAGTGCTCGCCTGACAAACGAGCCAACCATTCCGTGAGATCAGAGTCTTCGTGGTATAGGCAAGAACTGATGGCAGCATTCAAGAGAATCCGGAAGGTCTAACCTTGTCTGTGGTATTCTGAGTAGGATTCAATGATTGAATGACTGTGACGTGCTTCAAACCTGTAACCTACTGGGCGTTAGTGACAGACGCAAAAGAGTTATTCTATTCCAGTAGGGGAGGGAACCACACCGGTGATTGGCAGCACTGTGACAGAGTGTGTGCATTAGCTTTCACTGCGAGGATGGGAGGTAGCTGCTGACAACAGTGAGACCCTATATGAGCTTGCCATGGAAAGGAGTAAGAAGGGTTGGATGAAGACAGTAGGAAAGCAGAGAGACGGAAGCAAAGGCATCTTCATGCGCTTATCTGAAGTTCCTACCAATGAATTACATAAGTATCACTATCTTTATCTTTTATGTTATTTTCGTTCATCACCATATATATCTGAGTTTGCCTGACTAAGATTTACAAGATGACCATAGCTTGCTTCAATACTAACAATCTCCGTGGGATCGACCCTTACTCACGTAAGGTTTATTACTTGGACGACCCAGTGCACTTGCTGGTTAGTTGTGCGAAGTTGTGTAATGCCATGGTATTGAGCGCACCAAGTTTTTGGAGCCATTACCAGGGATTATGAGAGTTGTGAAAAAGTATAGTTCACAATTTCGCGCACCAGGAGGCAACCCAGCCATCAGCATAAATTAGATGTTTATAACAATTATATGAGTCATCTTATTTTGTTATTCATGTTTGTCAATACATTTTAGTAAATAATTCAGAAAAATGAAGGTTCAGAACATAAAGTAGAGGAATCACAGAGAAAAAGAGCTCACTAGTGTAAAAACACCAGTAAAGAGGCATTTTGGGCGTTAAATACCAGAATGGGCACCATTCTGGGCGTTTAACACCAGTAAAGATAGCATTCTGGGCATTAAACGCCAGAATGGGCAGCATTCTGGGCATTTAACGCCAGAATCAGCAGCGTCCTAGGTGTTCAGAAAAACACCCAGTGACAAAGGATTTCTGGCGTTTAACGCCAGCTAGGGTACCTGGCTGGGCATTAAACGCCCAAATTGGCCAGCAGATGGGCGTTAAACGCCAGAATGGATACCATTCTGGGCGTTTAATGCCAGAACAGCAGGGGGAGGGGAAGTTTGTTCCCAATTCAATTTTTTCAAATCTTCTTGTTTTAATTCATAATTTTCTGCATAAAAACATTACAAATCTTCATCTTTCAATCCCCATTTAAAAAATTATTAATCTTATAAATTTTTCTTAATTCCTTTTCAATTATTTTTTAAAAACATTTTTAAATCTCATTTATCTTTCCAATCTCTTTCCAAATCTTTTTAAATAATCCATATTATCTTTTATGTTTTTAGATGCATCAACAAAAATTCAAATTTCAATTCCTCATATCTTTTTCATATCTTTCAAATTTTTAAATCTATCTTTTTCATATCATGTTTATCTTTTATCAATCATATCTTTTTATTTTTTTTTCTAAAGTTTCGAACCCAGTCCCCCTTCCCTTTTAAAAGCATGTTCGGCATCCCCCCTTGAGCCATCTTTCGAATCCTTCTCTCCCTCTATTCATTTTCTTTCTTTTCTTTTGCTTGAGGACAAGCAAAGCTCTAAGTTTGGTGTGTTTTTTTGTGATCACTGACCAAGATCATGGCCCCTAAAGGAAAACAAACAACACCAAAAGGCAGGAAAAAAAAAACAATCCAAAACCACAATGGATACATGAGAAGTTCTGCACCAAAGAACATGCAAACCATTACTTCAAAATTGTGGGCAAAAGATCAGTGATCCCGGAAGTTAAATTCGATCTGAAAGAACATGAATATCTGGAGATCCAAGAACAGATTCGAAATAGAGGCTGGGAAGTTGACGATTAGATTTCTGCTAGTAAAGAAATTCACAAAATATAATCGCGCTGTAAGTATAGTTTCTAAACCAACAAAGAATCCTTTCGTACAAAAGTTAGGTTGTCACTTAAGCAAACCCAATAAAATTGATAACTGAGTATTCAAACCTCGGGTCGTCTTCTCAAGGAATTGCAGGGAGGTGTGTTTATTATTAGTTATGGAAAATTGTATACTTTTGGGTTTTTTGAAATATTGAGCAAGGAAAATAAATTGCAAGGGAAATAAATTAATAATTGAAAAACTCTTGGATAGGTATGAGAACTGGAATTCCTATCCTAGTTATCCTTATCAAGTGTGATGAAATTGGGTTTTAATCCCACTTGGTTAACCTTTACTAAACAAAGGAAGGTCAAGTGGACTAATTAGCTTGATCCTTAAGTCTTAGTCAATCCTTATGAAAGGACTAGCTTTAGAGTGATCCAGATCAATCAGTAATTCCAATTTCAATCAACAGCTGAGTTTGATAACTGATACGTAAAAATTAAGATTTCACGTATAACCGGCAAGTATACCGGGTCGTATCAAGTAATAAAACTCACAAAGAGTGAGGTCGATCCCACGGAGATTGGAAGATTAAGCAACTTTAGTTAATGGTAAATTTAGTCAAGCAAACATAATTTTGATTTCATGAGCATTTTGATTTTTGAACATAATTGCAAGAATGTAAATGACACAAAATGTAAAGAACTAGAATAGAGAAATAAAATGGAAGTAAATGACGGAAACTTAAAGTGCAAGAAACTTAAATGACATCAAAGATAAATTGCAAGGAATTAAAGTGCTGAATTCTAAAGAGCATAAGAGTGAGAAATAAGAAACAGAATGTAAATGACAAGAATAATAAATTGCAAGAATGTAGAAAGGAATTGGGCAATGGGTATTCAAACACTAAGAGCAAAAGAAATGAGAATTAATGATAGAGAGGATCATTAGGGATCAGAGATGCAAGTGTTCATGAATTGATGTTAGTCAAATCCTTCTCAATCATGGTGTAGATCCATGGCAAGTGGGTAATTGAATCCCAATCTCTTGGTGATTCAATTTCTCTCAACATAACCAAATGCCACTCTCGTGATCTATTTGTTCATGAGAAGAGATGAAACTCCTTTCTAATCCAGCCACACAATTCCCATAATCTCAACCAAGGAGAGTTACATCTCACATACTAACCAAGGTGTATTGATTAAGGAAATCATGAAAGGATGAACTCTAAACTGAATTATGTGGCTCATTCCTCAAATTCACCACATAATTCATATAGATTAACCCCTCTCTCGATGGTGGTTGAATCTTTGAAGAACAAGAGTTCCCTCTTTAGATCAACCACTAAAATTGAGGAGGAAAAGATGAATTCACCAACTCATTTCAACAAGCAGAGCTCATCCCCCTAATGAATGGGGTTTAGTGAATCATAGCTCCAATATTAACAACAATTGCCATGAATGAAAATTAAGCTAAGTATAAAGAAAGATGATGAAGAATAAGGAAAATGCTTAAAGCTTAAGAAAATGAAGAAGAAAAGTTCCCAAGAAGAACCAAAATTAGCTCTCTGGCTCCCCTCTCGGAAGTACCAAAAGTGTTCTCAAATACAAGTGCTAGAAAATGTAAAAATGTCTAAGTGTCAAAAAGTAAAGTAAAAGTGTAAAAAGTCCCCTACAAGTACATCAATCTCTTCTATTTATACTACTCTAAAACTCTTCAGAGATCTTCAATTTGGGTTAGCAATGTGGGCTTTCTCATTGTTGAATTCTTGGCTCAATTGGAGGTGTTGCTAGGCTTGGAAAGGAAGGGTTCATTCATCATGATTCTGGCCCATTGGCTTGGCGTTATTGGCACTAACTCCAAGCCAAATGCACGTTGGCAACGTGCAGGACAATTTCCTGGGCATGAAGTATGAGACTTGGGCGTTGCTAGCCCAAGTTGTTGCCAACAACTTGCTTTTCCTCTTCTTGGCCTTACTTTCATGCTAAATGTAGCCCAGAATTTGAGTGTCAACCTTCAGCTTCAATATGGACTATTATACATCATTGGAAAGCTCTTGATGTCTATTTTCTAATGCCACTAGAATCACCTCAATTGGACTTTCCTAGCTCAAGTTATGGTTCCTCAAAGAAGGTAAGGTCAAGCTGCCAAGTTGTTGCCAAGTTGTTGTGAATAACGCACCCTCAACCCCAAGTTGGCAACGTGCCCGTGCATCACTCTCCCAAGGCAAGGACTTGGGGCTGGCGTTGTTGCAAAACACGCCCCCCTTGTGGCACGTTGGCAACGTGCTCGACCCACACCCCAAGGCCAATCTCTAGCTTTCTTGAATTTCACTTCATGTTCTTGTTTTTAGGGCCTAAAGATGACTCTGGTTTGGCTTCAATTTTGTGCTCCATCATAGACTATTATATGGTTGGAAAGCTCTGAATGTCAGCTTTCCAATGCAACTGGAAGCACTCAATTTGGATCTCTGTAGCTCAAGATATCTTCCATTGAAGAGGACATGGTCAGGCTGCCTTGTTGGAGTTGTTGTGAATAACGCCCATACATTTCAAGTTAGCAACGTGCACCATAATTTCCTGGCGTTGTTGCGAATAACTCCTTCTCTTTAGCACGTTGGCAACGTGCTCGAGCCCTTCTCAAGGCTCCATGCTTGCTTCCTGGCGTTGGCAACGTGCATGGCAAGGCCATTGGGCGTTGGCAACGTGTTTGGTGCGCTTGTGGCGTTTGGAACTTGCATGGTGAGGCTTGGCGTTGGCAACTTGATTTTGGCGTTGGCAACGTGAATGGTGAGGCTTGTGGACGTTAGCAACTTGGTTGGCAAGGCTTGGCAACGTTAGCAACTTGGTTGGCAAGGCTTGGCAACGTTAGCAACTTGGTTGGCAAGGCTTGGCAACGTTAGCAACTTGGTTGGCAAGGCTTGGCGTTGGCAACTTGATTTTGGCGTTGGCAACGTGAATGGTGAGGCCATTGGGCGTTGGCAACTTGGTTGGCACCAAGACTTGGTGCCTAGCCAAGCAACCATTCCTGGCGTTGTTGCCAAACACGCCAATGCTTCCTAGCTCCAACAACGTGCTCGAGCTCCTTTTGGTGCCAAAATTGCTTGTGTGTGGCGTTGGCAACGCCCTCCTCAAGTTGGCAACGTGCTTCACTTCATCCAGGGCCAAGCTTGTGTGTGGCGTTGCCTTCAACAACGCCCATGGTTCTTGGCGTTGGCAACGCCCTCGACACTCCTTCATGGCTCAAGTTCCTTGCTTGTGTGGGCGTTGGCAACTTGGTTCTAGAGTTGGCAACGCCAGCTCTTCCTCCAGGGCCAAGTTTGCTTGCTTGTGGCTTGTGTGTGCGTTGGCAACGCCCTTCTCAAGTTGGCAACGCCAACTTTGCTTCTTGTCTTCCTCCAGGGCCAAGCTTGCTTGCTTGTGGCTTGTGTGTGGCGTTGGCAACTTGGTTCTAGAGTTGGCAACGCCAACTTTGCTTCCAAGGCTGCCTGGCGTTGCCAAGAACAACGCCCCTTATCCTCCAAGTTGGCAACGCCAACTCCTCTTCCTGGCGTTGCCAAGAACAACGCCCCTTATGTCCAAGTTGGCAACGCCAACTTCTTGCCCAGCTTGCATCATTCTTGCTTCCATGCATCCTTGTTTCATCACCTACCATCAACAAGGGAAATAGCTTCAAAGTCTTACCAATTCATGCAATAAATTTCATGAGATTCATTCATACTCATTCATATATGCATTCCTTAAATCATGTGCATGAATTTGGCTAGAATCAACACATTCCTAAGTACTCTCATGCATGGAAACAAAACTCATAAAAGGACTTGTTTATTTAGAGAAAATGAGTGAAATTAAACTAAAACTAACTAAACTAACTAACTAATAAAGCAAATATGCACTTGCATCACAACACCAAACTTAAAGTATTGCTTGTCCTCAAGCAAAATATAAAGGACTTTGTCACAAGAATTTAAGATGTAAGACTTTAATGTTCTTCCAGAGAGTAATTTCTCATTGAGCATGTCATCCTCACTTGTGTGGTCATTAATTTATTGTAATTGAACACAACTATTCAACTTTTTCAATTAAAATGCTTGCTTCACTACTAAATTGGTTAACTTCACTAGACTTCTTTCATACCTTAGCACATGATCCTTGAACCAATTTTTTTCTGCTTATTTCTCTTTCCTTCTTTTTTTTTTCTTTCCCCTTTTTCTTTCAATTAAGCTCGAAATCTTGTCTTAAGGCGGCTCTTTAGCGTAAGCTTTCAATCAACAATCCCAAACCAGTTGGTTCAAGTTGTTAAGTGTTGAGACACTCTTAAAGATTTACTCACTCAAGCCTCTTTCCTTAACACATTCAGTCACAGGCATATAACATTGAAATCTCATTTGGATAGTGGTGTCCAGCACCTCTTTGGGTTGCTAAATGTTCTGTTATAGAGCTACTCTTGATTGTGGGTTTTCAATCGATAATCCCGAGTTAGTTAACTCAAGTTACCGGGTGATGAAGCACCCCTCGGATTTACTAGCCCAAGTATGTCTCTTAACATCAATCACCACAGACACATATCCAAATTTTGTCATTGATGCCTAGCCTTCCATTCTTTGTATTCTATTTTCTTTATTGTCAAGGTTATTTGTGCTTTTACTGATAAAGTCCTTGTGCATCCTTAACCAAACTAGTCTTGTATAAGCAAGCATTCTTTTGAGTTCATTGAACCTTGATTCTTTCACAATAAATGCATGTATGCTAGCACTTTTCTCATGGGACAACATGATTCTTTTTAAGCTAGAATTCTCTCTGTTCTTACATCAAACTACACCTTTTATTCCAATGGCAAGTAAAAGTACTAAAGACAAGCAACCATTCCAAATTTGTGAGTGGTGATGCATGGAATGGGCAACATAAAGACAATGCTTCAAAAAGAAATGCATCCTAGAAGGTATACCATATTTCAGACATACATCTTCTTTATTTAAAACATAAAGAAACATAAAGAAAAATAAAGGAACTTCACCACCTTTAGTCTTCATGTCCCTTTTCCTTTGCTTGATTCTCCTTGCTTTCCTTTGCCCTTTGGATCTTGTTTCTTTTACTTCTTAACTCTCCTTGTTGCTTTGTTGTTGAATCCCCCTTTGGATCTTCTTTCTTTTTGCTTCTCTGTTCTCCTTGTTGCATTGTTGTTGCATTCCCTTCTTCTTGCCAAATTCCTGAGCTTATCATTGTCTCCTTTAGCCTCCGTTGATTAAATCTCACCCTTGCAAGCTCCTGCTCTTCAAATATCTTGCGAGCTTCATTAAAGGTTTTAATTTGTGGGTTGATCAATGGGGGTGTGGAACAGAGGTAACTGAGCTTTTCTTGGGTGCATATGTCATAATCAAGTCTGTCCTTATGCCTGGCTTCCCTGAACATTCTATTTTCATTGAAATCTCTGTAGAGTGTTTCATGTCTAGCATCCAACCTATGGAGAAGTTCTCTTTGCTGAGCTTGCTCCATCCTTAGTTGAGCTTGTTCTTGTATGACTTTCTCCATGGCTCTTTCATGTTCCAGAGTTGAATTTTTGATGGCTTCCTGCATCTTGGCATATTGTTCTTGTTGTAGCTCCATCATGTGTGTTTGGTATTCATTTTGTTGGTCCATCCATTGAATTTGAACCCCTCTTTGTTGATCCATCAATTGCCAAAGGTCCCTTTGTTGTTGTGCTTGTTCCTGTTGGCTTCTTTGAATTTGTGAGTATTGCCCAGAGATTCCGTCCAAGGCGGCTTGGAGTTGGTTCATGTTCAAGGTGTGGGATTCATCCATTTCTTGAGGCTCCTCCTCTTGTCTTACTTCTTTCCTTTTCTTCCTTCTTGCTAAAGGTTGCCTTTCCAATTGGGTTGTGGTGATAAACTCCAACCTTTCTCGGGTGAGAGGCTTTCCAATAGAGACCAAATCAGTTTCTCCAAATTCTTCAAGAGGCACTCCAGCTTCTTCACATAGGCGCAGAATAGTACTAGGATATCCTAGCCAGCTGTCTTGTTTGACTTTTTGAGCTATGTCAATGATATTCTTGGCTATAATGTCTCCAACATTGATTTCTCCTCCTTTCATTATACAATGGATCATTATTGCTCTATTCACGGTTACCTCAGAATTATTTGAAGTGGACATCAATGATCTCCTCACTATGTCATGCCATCCTTTTGCTTGAGGTATGAGATCACCTCTCCGAAGCTTGAGTGGTTGTCCATGTGAATCCAACACCCAATCCGTGCCTATTCTGCATAAGTCACTCACCACATCCACATATCTTGGGTTATTTTCAACCCTTTCTTCATAGCTAGCTCGTTTGAACTGTTTGTGCTTGACCCTTAGCACCCTATTGATGGTGTCCGGGCTAAAATCAACATCCACACCTCTTACATAGCTCATGTATGGTTCTTCATCATCATATTCTCTTATCACATTAGTGTAGAACTCATGGATGAGAAGCATGCTCACTTCTTGAGGTTGGTCACAGAGAAGCTCCCATCCCCTTTTTCTGATTATTTTTTGTATCTCAGGGTACTCATCTTTCTTTAGCTTGAAGGTAACTCCGGAACAACATCTTTGCTTGACATCCAACTAAAGATGCGCTCATTATGCTTGGATTTAAATCTTCTTTCATCAAAGGTATCTTGTCCTTCATCTCCTCTCCTATCCCTTGATGATGAGGCCATTGAAATTCACTTGCAAGGGTTGAATCTTCCACACCAAACTTAGATGAATGCTTGTCCTCAAGCACAAGGAAAATGGTTGTGAATGGGAGAGATGTATGGCCACAACGTGACTTGGGTAGGCTAGAAAATGATGGTGAGGGGAGGTGGAGTGTTTCGGTTATGTGAGGAGGTGTGATGCTTCAAGAGTTTTGTTGGGTAAAGATGAGGTTCATGGCTAGAATTTGTGAAACATGGAATAGGTTGGAGGTTGAGTGTGAGTTCGGATACTTGAATGAGGTTATGGGGGTGGAAGAATGAGTGATGAAGAATGAGGTTTGATGAATGTGGTTGAAGTATTTAAAGTGACTTTGGTGAGGATGCATGGTTTAAGGCTCGGTCTTGGCATGGGAAGCATGCTTCCTTGTGCCCAATGCATGTTGAGTTGTTTTTCTCCATGCACAAAGTTCCAAGCTCATGTGACTCCAATGCATCTGTGACCTTTCTTCCAAGATTCCCATCACTTCTTTCTTTCATTATATGCTTCCAAGATTCCCCATCACTTCTTTCTTTCTTTCCTGCAACAAAATTCCAAAAGCTTGAGATTCTTAAAGTGACATTAATAGCTAAAAGCTTATGATGATATTCCTATGCAAAATTGACTAAACTAACATTGAAATTTATGATTTGATTCCCTAATCTAATTTTTTTCTAGCATTAGTAATGTAAGTAAAGACACCAAACTTAGTTTGTGACTAAGTGTTCTATGGAATTAATTCCAAAGATAGCCACATTAAACTTAGTATTTTACCTATATTATATGCTATTTTTTTTTATTTTATAACTAAAATAGATTACTATACTTTCATAGTCTAGCATTTTCGTGTATGTATGGACACCAAACTTAGTTTGTGGCTAAGTGTTGTAGAACACACATTTGCCATTACTTCAAGATTGGCCACACCAAACTTAGTGCCTTGCATACACCATGTACTAGTCTACTTAATCATTATTGGTTACTAAAGTATGAAATTAAAAGATTCCCTGTGCATGGGTTGCCTCCCATGAAGCGCTTTGTTTATTGTCCTTAGCTCGACAATGCAGCTTCTTTGCTCATGTTAAGAGTTGCACACTCTCTTCCTTGCTCCAAGGGCCACCAAAGTAGTGCTTCACCCTATGTCCATTAGCTGTGAAGGTTTGTTGTCATCAAGCAATTCAACATAGCCATGAGGTGATACTTTGGTGATGGTGTATGGACCAGTCCATCTAGACCTCAGCTTCCCAGGGAAAAACTTCAATCTTGAGTTGAATAACAACACCTTTTGGCCCGGTTCGAATGTTCTTTGAGAGATCCTCTTATCATGCCATCTCTTTGCTCTCTCCTTGTATATTTTGGCATTGTCATATGCCTCCAATCTGAACTCCTCAAGTTCATTGAGTTGTAGCAACCTCTTCTCTCCTGCTGCTTGAGCATCTAAATTCAGAAGTTTGGTGGCCCAAAAGGCCTTATGTTCAAGCTCCACAGGGAGATGGCATGCCTTTCCATACACCAGCTGAAATGGAGATTTTCCTATGGGTGTCTTGAAGGCTGTCCTATATGCCCAAAGTGCATCATCCAGCTTCCTAACCCAGTCCTTTCTTGTTGTTCCCACAGTTTTCTCCAAGATCCTTTTTAGCTCTCTGTTGGCAAGTTCAGCTTGTCCATTGGTTTGTGGGTGATATGGGGTAGCTACTTTGTGTGTAACACCATACTTGTGGAGTAAAGAATTGAGTTGCTTGTTGCAAAAGTGGCTTCCCCCATCACTTATAAGTCCTTTGGGTACTCCAAATCTAGTGAAGATGTTCTTCTTGAGGAATTGCAAGACCACGTTGGTATCACATGTGGTGGTGGCTATTGCTTCTACCCATTTGGAGACATACTCTACTGCTACCAGAATGTATTTGAACGTGTAGGATGGAGGAAAAGGTCCCATGAAATCTATTCCCCACAAATCAAAGAGTTCCACTTCCAAAATGAACTTTTGAGGCATCTCATTTTTCTTTGACAAACCCCCTGTTCTTTGACATTCATTGCATTGGCTCACAAACTCCCTAGCATCCTTGAAGATTGAAGGCCAATAGAAACCACTTTGAAGGACCTTTGCAGCAGTTCTTTCAGCCCCAAAATGACCACCATAGCTAGAGTTGTGACAATGCCATAGTATGTCCTTCATCTCACCTTCTGGCACACATCTTCTTATCATTCCATCTGGGCATCTTTTGAACAAGAATGGTTCGTCCCAAAAGAAGAACCTAGCCTCATGCAACAGCTTCTTAACTTGTTGTCTTGTGTACTCTTGTGGAATGATTCTTCCTGCCTTGTAGTTGGCCATGTCTGCAAACCAAGGGACATGTTGAATGTGCAAGAGATGTTCATCTGGAAACTCTTCATTTATTGATGGAAGGTTGTCTTGGCATTCATCTTGTGGTACCCTTGATAAGTGATCAGCAACTTGATTTTCACTGCCCTTTCTATCTTTGATCTCAATGTCAAACTCTTGTAGGAGTAGCACCCATCTGATTAGTCTTGGTTTGGCATCCTGTTTTGACATAAGATACTTAATGGCAGCATGGTCAGTATACACTAAGACTTTAGATCCAATCAAATATTGTCTAAACTTATCAAAGGCATACACCACGGCTAGTAACTCTTTCTCTGTTGTGGTGTAGTTTTTTTGAGTTTCATTCAATACCTTACTTGCATAGTAAATAACATGAAGCCTCTTTTCCTTCCTCTGCCCCAACACAGCACCGATTGCAAGGTTGCTTGCATCACACATGAGTTCAAAAGGTAGTCCCCAAGTTGGGGGTGCGATGATTGGTGCTGTGGTGAGCTTAGCCTTTAGAGTTTCAAAAGCATGCTTGCATTCATCATCAAAGATAAAAGGATTTTCTACCACCAACAAATTGCTTAGTGGCTTTGCTATTTTGGAAAAATCTTTGATGAATCTCCTATAAAATCCAGCATGTCCTAAGAAACTTCTAACAGCTTTCACACTAGTTGGCAAAGGAAGTTTTTCTATAATTTCTACTTTTGCCTTGTCAACTTCTATACCCTTTCTTGAAATTTTATGACCAAGAACAATGCCTTCGGGTACCATGAAATGGCATTTCTCCCAATTCAAAACTAAATTGGTTTCTTGGCACCTTTTCAAGACTAGGGTAAGATGATGCAAGCAAGTATTGAAGGAATCACCAAAAACAGAGAAATCATCCATAAAGACTTCAATAAATTTTTCTACCATGTCTGAGAAGATTGATAGCATGCACCTTTGAAAGGTAGCTGGGCATTACATAGTCCAAATGGCATTCTCCTATATGCAAAAACTCCAAAGGGACAAGTGAAGGAGGTCTTCTCTTGATCCATGGGGTCAACCACAATCTGGTTATACCCAGAATATCCATCAAGAAAACAGTAATAAGCATGGCCAGCCAACCTCTCAAGCATCTGGTCAATGAAAGGTAGAGGAAAGTGATCTTTCCTTGTGGCATCATTCAACCTCCTATAGTCTATGCACATCCTCCACCCTGTCACTGTTCGTGTTGGGATAAGCTCATTCTTCTCATTCACAATGACAGTCATCCCCCTTTCTTGGGTACTACTTGCACTGGACTGACCCATGGGCTGTCAGATATAGGGTAGATGATCCCAGCTTTACACAACTTCAGAACTTCCTTTTGAACAACCTCCTTCATTGTGGGATTCAATCTTCTTTGAGGTTGTACTACAGGTTTGGAATTCTCCTCCAAGAGTATCTTGTGCATGCATATGGCAGGGCTTATGCCCTTCAAGTCATCAATGGTCCACCCCAAAGCCTCTTTGTGAGCTCTCAAAACCACAAGGAGCTTTTCTTCTTCCTCTGCATTCAATGTGGAATTGATGATCACTGGGAAGCTATCCTTCTCACCAAGAAATGCATATTTAAGATGAGGGGGTAGTGGTTTCAACTCTTGTTGTGGTGCCTCTTCTTTGGTAGCTTCACTTGGTTCCTTTGATGCTTCCAACGTGTTTTCTTCTTGTCCCTTGATGTTATGGACTTCCTCTTGTTTCATTTGATGGTTTGTGTCAAGTACTTCTTCAACCAAAGAGTCTACTACATCAATCCTCATGCAATTTTCTTTCTCAACAGGGTGTTGCATTGCTTTGAAGACATTTATGGTCATTTGCTCATCATGCACTCTGAAAATCATCTCTCCCTTTTCCACATCAATGATTGTTCTAGCTGTAGCCAAAAAGGGTCTACCAAGAATGACTGAATTGTTTCCCTCTTCATCCATGTCTAGGACCACAAAATCAGCTGGGAATATGAAGTTTCCCACCTTCACCAAGAGGTTCTCAACTACTCCATTTGGTACTTTGATGGATCTGTCAGCAAGTTGGAGTGACATCCTTGTGGGTTTGAGCTCTTCAATCATCATTTTCTTCATCATGGTAAGGGGCATTAAGTTAATGCTTGCTCCCAGATCACAAAGTGACTTGTCAACAGCCATGCTCCCAATCGTGCAAGGTATGAGAAAGCTGCCAGGATCTTTGAGTTTTGGAGGTAACCCTTGTTGAATGATGGCACTACACTCTTGATTGAGAACCACGGTTTCTTTTTCTTGCCAACTCCTCTTCTTGGTGATCAACTCCTTAAGAAACTTTGCATACAATGGCATCTGTTCTAGAGCCTCTGCCAATGGGATGTTGATTTCAAGTTTCTTGAAGATCTCTAAAAACCTTGGGAATTGTTGGTCCTTTGCTCCTTTGTGTATCCTAGTTGGGTATGGAAGCTTGGGTACATAAGCTTTTACCCCTTCATTTTTGTTTTCTTTTTGTGGATTCATACTCTCCTTGCCATCACGGTTGCCTCCTTGACTTGGTGGATTGCCTTGTGGCTTGACAACCTCCTTGCCTTTGTTAGATGTTGAAGCCTTTTCTTCATCTTGCCTCTCCACTGTGTCTTGCTCTTTGGGTTTTGTTGCTTCTTTATTTGAACTTTCACCAACTACCTTGCCACTCCTTAACTGCAAAGCCTTACATTCTTCTCTTGGGTTGGGTATTGTGTCACTTGGGAGAACATTGGTTGGTTTCTCGGCTTGTTTGGCCAATTGTCCCACTTGTCTCTCAATGTTCTTCATAGTGACCGCTTGTTCCTGTTGTCCCTTAGCTAAAGCTTGAGTGGTTTGAGCAAGTGCTTGCAAGGTTGCTTCCAGACTTGAGATTCTGGCCTCATGATGGTCAATTGGAGGTATGATGGGGGTTGATTGTTGTTGGAAGTTGTTGGGTGGATTAGTGTGGTAGTTTTGTGAGTTGGATGATGGCGCAGAGAAGTTATTTTGGTGAGTTTGTGAGTTATGATGGGGGTGTTGATATGTGTTTTGTGTTTTTCTATATTGGTTAGTGTTGTTGGCATGGTGATTTTGGTTATTTGTGTTGCGGGTGTGATTGTGGTTGTTGTTCTTTTGCCAATGGTTTTCACCCCACTTTAGATTGGGATGATTCTTTCAAGATGGGTTGTATGTATCACCATGAAATTCATCCTGAGGATTTGAGGAATTCTGCATGTATTGGACTTGTTCTTGTGGTTGTTCAACATTGGTCCCTTCACCTTGGCTCCATTCAAGTGATGGTTGATTTGTTGTGTTCACTGATGCAAGTTGCATACCATCCATTCTCTTTGTTATCATCTCCATTTGTTGTTGAATTTGTTGGTGCATTAACTTGTTTTGTGCCAAGATAGCATCAACACCTTCAAGCTCCATTACACCTTTCTTTGGGGGTGGATTGTGTTGCCTCTCTGATGAGTAATAATATTGATTGTTTGCCACAATCTCAATGAGGTTTTGAGCCTCCTCGGCAGTTTTCATCATGTTGAGTGATCCTCCTGATGAGTAGTCTAGTCCCTTCCTTGCTTCTAAGCTTAAGCCTTCATAGAAGTTTTGGAGCTTAACCCAATCACTAAACATGTCGGGGGGACATCTTCTCATTAGTGCCTTATATCTTTCCCAGGCTTCATACAATGACTCCCCTTCCATTTGCCTGAAAGTTTGAACCTCTGTCTTCAACTTGATGATCTTTTGAGGAGGGTAGAACTTTGCTAAAATTTGCCCATCACTTCATTCCAATCATTGAGGCTTTCCTTGGGGAATGATTCTAGCCATTGAGTGGCCTTGTCCCTCAAAGAGAATGGGAATAGCAACAACTTGTAGACATCTGGATGCACTCCATTTGTCTTCACTGTATTGCATATCCTCAGAAAAACAGATAGATGTTGATTTGGGTCTTCAAGAGGTCCCCCTCCATAAGAGCAATTGTTCTGTACCAAAGTGATGAGCTGAGGTTTCAACTCAAAGTTATTGGCCTGAACATTTGGTGTAGCAATACTGCTCCCACAATGTCTTGGATCAGGGATGGTGTAAGAAGAAAGCACCCTTCTAGGTGGTCTATCATTGTTGTTGACCCCTCCAGGAGGATTTTGTATCTCATCCTCCATGACTTGATCTTCTCCCTCTGATTCCTCTGACCCTTCTTCACCAACTATGAACTTTCCTCTTTCTGCTCTCCTTATCCTTCGGAGGGTTCTCTCGTCCTCAATATTACGTCTACTAGCTCCTGACATACACAAACAAAACCAAAATCACAAGTGAGACACTCTAGAACTAGAGTGAAATTGGGGT
The DNA here is from genome assembly GCF_014773155.1 of Arachis stenosperma. Lineage (NCBI taxonomy): Eukaryota > Viridiplantae > Streptophyta > Magnoliopsida > Fabales > Fabaceae > Arachis > Arachis stenosperma. Next base: position 51,345,397 of record NC_080378.1, on the reverse strand, counting down.
TAGTGAAACAAAGTATCAAACAGTTAGTGGGCTTAACAAAAACACAATAAAAATGCTTAATCTAAACCACCTTTCACTTAATCATTGTCAATCTTTCCAATCCCCGGCAACGGCGCCAAAAACTTGATACGTAAAAATTAAGATTTCACGTATAACCGGCAAGTATACCGGGTCGTATCAAGTAATAAAACTCACAAAGAGTGAGGTCGATCCCACGGAGATTGGAAGATTAAGCAACTTTAGTTAATGGTAAATTTAGTCAAGCAAACATAATTTTGATTTCATGAGCATTTTGATTTTTGAACATAATTGCAAGAATGTAAATGACACAAAATGTAAAGAACTAGAATAGAGAAATAAAATGGAAGTAAATGACGGAAACTTAAAGTGCAAGAAACTTAAATGACATCAAAGATAAATTGCAAGGAATTAAAGTGCTGAATTCTAAAGAGCATAAGAGTGAGAAATAAGAAACAGAATGTAAATGACAAGAATAATAAATTGCAAGAATGTAGAAGGGAATTGGGCAATGGGTATTCAAACACTAAGAGCAAAAGAAATGAGAATTAATGATAGAGAGGATCATTAGGGATCAGAGATGCAAGTGTTCATGAATTGATGTTAGTCAAATCCTTCTCAATCATGGTGTAGATCCATGGCAAGTGGGTAATTGAATCCCAATCTCTTGGTGATTCAATTTCTCTCAACATAACCAAATGCCACTCTCGTGATCTATTTGTTCATGAGAAGAGATGAAGCTCCTTTCTAATCCAGCCACACAATTCCCATAATCTCAACCAAGGAGAGTTACATCTCACATACTAACCAAGGTGTATTGATTAAGGAAATCATGAAAGGATGAACTCTAAACTGAATTATGTGGCTCATTCCTCAAATTCACCACATAATTCATATAGATTAACCCCTCTCTCGATGGTGGTTGAATCTTTGAAGAACAAGAGTTCCCTCTTTAGATCAACCACTAAAATTGAGGAGGAAAAGATGAATTCACCAACTCATTTCAACAAGCAGAGCTCATCCCCCTAATGCATAGCTCCATATTAACAACAATTGAATGAAAATTAAGCTAAGTATAAAGAAAGATGATGAAGAATAAGGAAAATGCTTAAAGCTTAAGAAAATGAAGAAGAAAAGTTCCCAAGAAGAACCAAAATTAGCTCTCTGGCTCCCCTCTCGGAAGTACCAAAAGTGTTCTCAAATACAAGTGCTAGAAAATGTAAAAATGTCTAAGTGTCAAAAAGTAAAAGTAAAAGTGTAAAAGTCCCCTACAAGTACATCAATCTCTTCTATTTATACTACTCTCAAAACTTCTTCAGAGATCTTCAATTTGGGTTAGCAATGTGGGCTTTCTCATTGTTGAATTCTTGGCTCAATTGGAGGTGTTGCTAGGCTTGGAAAGGAAGGGTTCATTCATCATGATTCTGGCCCATTGGCTTGGCGTTATTGGCACTAACTCCAGGCCAAATGCACGTTGGCAACGTGCAGGACAATTTCCTGGGCATGAAGTATGAGACTTGGGCGTTGCTAGCCCAAGTTGTTGCCAACAACTTGCTTTTCCTCTTCTTGGCCTTACTTTCATGCTAAATGTAGCCCAGAATTTGAGTGTCAACCTTCAGCTTCAATATGGACTATTATACATCATTGGAAAGCTCTTGATGTCTATTTTCTAATGCCACTAGAATCACCTCAATTGGACTTTCCTAGCTCAAGTTATGGTTCCTCAAAGAAGGTAAGGTCAAGCTGCCAAGTTGTTGCCAAGTTGTTGTGAATAACGCACCCTCAACCCCAAGTTGGCAACGTGCCCATGCATCACTCTCCCAAGGCAAGGACTTGGGGCTGGCGTTGTTGCAAAACACGCCCCCCTTGTGGCACGTTGGCAACGTGCTCGACCCACACCCCAAGGCCAATCTCTAGCTTTCTTGAATTTCACTTCATGTTCTTGTTTTTAGGGCCTAAAGATGACTCTGGTTTGGCTTCAATTTTGTGCTCCATCATAGACTATTATATATGGTTGGAAAGCTCTGAATGTCAGCTTTCCAATGCAACTGAAAGCACTCAATTTGGATCTCTGTAGCTCAAGATATCTTCCATTGAAGAGGACATGGTCAGGCTGCCTTGTTGGAGTTGTTGTGAATAACGCCCATACATTTCAAGTTAGCAACGTGCACCATAATTTCCTGGCGTTGTTGCGAATAACTCCTTCTCTTTAGCACGTTGGCAACGTGCTCGAGCCCTTCTCAAGGCTCCATGCTTGCTTCCTGGCGTTGGCAACGTGCATGGCAAGGCCATTGGGCGTTGGCAACGTGTTTGGTGCGCTTGTGGGCGTTTGGAACTTGCATGGTGAGGCTTGGCGTTGGCAACTTGATTTTGGCGTTGGCAACGTGAATGGTGAGGCTTGTGGACGTTAGCAACTTGGTTGGCAAGGCTTGGCAACGTTAGCAACTTGGTTGGCAAGGCTTGGCAACGTTAGCAACTTGGTTGGCAAGGCTTGGCAACGTTAGCAACTTGGTTGGCAAGGCTTGGCAACGTTAGCAACTTGGTTGGCAAGGCTTGGCGTTGGCAACTTGATTTTGGCGTTGGCAACGTGAATGGTGAGGCCATTGGGCGTTGGCAACTTGGTTGGCACCAAGACTTGGTGCCTAGCCAAGCAACCATTCCTGGCGTTGTTGCCAAACACGCCAATGCTTCCTAGCTCCAACAACGTGCTCGAGCTCCTTTTGGTGCCAAAATTGCTTGTGTGTGGCGTTGGCAACGCCCTCCTCAAGTTGGCAACGTGCTTCACTTCATCCAGGGCCAAGCTTGTGTGTGGCGTTGCCTTCAACAACGCCCATGGTTCTTGGCGTTGGCAACGCCCTCGACACTCCTTCATGGCTCAAGTTCCTTGCTTGTGTGGGCGTTGGCAACTTGGTTCTAGAGTTGGCAACGCCAGCTCTTCCTCCAGGGCCAAGTTTGCTTGCTTGTGGCTTGTGTGTGGCGTTGGCAACGCCCTTCTCAAGTTGGCAACGCCAACTTTGCTTCTTGTCTTCCTCCAGGGCCAAGCTTGCTTGCTTGTGGCTTGTGTGTGGCGTTGGCAACTTGGTTCTAGAGTTGGCAACGCCAACTTTGCTTCCAAGGCTGCCTGGCGTTGCCAAGAACAACGCCCCTTATCCTCCAAGTTGGCAACGCCAACTCCTCTTCCTGGCGTTGCCAAGAACAACGCCCCTTATGTCCAAGTTGGCAACGCCAACTTCTTGCCCAGCTTGCATCATTCTTGCTTCCATGCATCCTTGTTTCATCACCTACCATCAACAAGGGAAATAGCTTCAAAGTCTTACCAATTCATGCAATAAATTTCATGAGATTCATTCATACTCATTCATATATGCATTCCTTAAATCATGTGCATGAATTTGGCTAGAATCAACACATTCCTAAGTACTCTCATGCATGGAAACAAAACTCATAAAAGGACTTGTTTATTTAGAGAAAATGAGTGAAATTAAACTAAAACTAACTAAACTAACTAACTAATAAAGCAAATATGCACTTGCATCAATAACTCAAATGTCACCAATCAATCAACCAAAGCTAAGAATGTAAAAAGCTAAATAAAATCATAGATTTGAAATACCTCAAATTGCATCAATAAAAGAAAATCAATCCAAACATAAAGTGTTCATAAACCAAATTGAGAAAATAAGTAAAAGGAACATTGAACCTGAAAATTGAGAGAAGAAGAAATCTTAATCCCTTTAAGAGGAATCCTAATCCTAAATCCTAAGAGAGAGGAGAGAACCTCTCTCTCTAAAAACTACATTTAAACCTAAAATTGTGTGTATGATCTCATCTCCTGAGTCTCTGCATGTTCCCTAACTTTAATCTGTGTTTTTGGGCCAAAATCTGGGTCAAAACGCGGCCCAAAATTGCCTCCCAGTGTTTTCTATTATTTCTGCAGATCGCGCATCTAATGCGTACGCGTCGTCCATGCGTGCGCGTCATTCAGCGTTTTTCCTTGCCACGCATACGCGTCGTCCACGCGTTCGCGTCACTTGTGCAGCTTCCAATCCACGCATTCGCGTCTGGCACGCGAGCGTGTCACTGCAATTTCCTCCATTTCGTGCGGTCGTGTGAGCCATGCGTCCGCGTCGCTTCTCGCTGGTCATCTCCTTGATTTCTTGTGTTCCTTCCATTTTTGCAAGCTTCCTCTCCATTCTCTAAGTCATTTCTGCCTTATGAAGCCTGAAATACTTAACGCACAAATCACAGCATCGAATGGTATAAAAGAGAAATTAAAATACAGAATTTAAATCTTTAGGAAGCAAGTTTTCAATCATAGAATAAATTTGGGAAGGAATTGTAATATCATGCAGTTCATAAGAATAAGTGGGTGAAAAGCTGATAAAAACCACTCAATTTAGCACAAGATAAACCATAAAATAGTCGTTTATCAACCTCCCCACACTTAAACATTAGCATGTCCTCATGCTAAGCTCAAGGAGACAAAGAGAATGAATAAGGGAAAGTGAGACTCATGAAATGCAACCTATGTATATGATGAGCGGATAATTTGTATGCTTTTTGGCATTGTTTTTAGTATGTTTTTAGTATATTTAGTTGAGTTTTTAGTATATTTTTATTAGTTTTTAGTTAAAATTCACTTTTCTGGAATTTACTATGAGTTTGTGTGTTTTTCTGTGATTTCAGGTATTTTCTGGCTGAAATTGAGGGACCTGAGCAAAAATCTGATTTAGAGACTGAAAAGGACTGCAGATGCTGTTGGATTCTGACCTCCCTGCACTCGAAGTGGATTTTCTGGAGCTACAGAAGCCCAATTGGCACGCTCTCAACGGCGTTGAAAAGTAGACATCCTGGGCTTTCCAGCAATATATGATAGTCCATACTTTGCCCAAGATTTGATGGCCCAAACCGGCGTTCAAAGTCACCCTCAGAATTCCCAGCGTTAAACGCCGGAACTGGCACCAAAGTGGGAGTTAAACGCCCAAACTGGCACAAAAGCTGGCGTTTAACTCCAAGAAGAGTCTCTACACGAAAATGCTTCAATGCTCAGCCCAAGCACATATCAAGTGGGCCCAGAAGTGGATTTTTATGTCATTTACTCATTCTTAAGCTACTAGTTCTCTATAAATAGGACCTTTTACTATTGTATTTTCATCTTTCAATCTTAGGATCTTTTGATCATGTTTTTATGATTGAACCCTCTTTGGGAGGCTGGCCTCACGGCCATGCCTAGACCTTGTTCTTATGTATTTTCAACGGTGGAGTTTCTACACACCATAGATTAAGGTGTGGAGCTCTACTGTACCTCGAGTATTAATGCAATTACTATTGTTCTTCTATTCAATTCAGCTTGTTCTTGTTCCAAGATATCATTTGTTCTTCAACTTGATGAATGTGATGATCCGTGACACTCATCATCATTCTCACCTATGAACGTGTGACTGACAACCACCTCCGTTCTACCTTAGATTGGGTGAATATCTCTTGGATTCCTGATACACGATGCATGGTTGATCGCCTGACAACCGAGCGCTCGCCTGACAACCGAGCCAGCCATTCCGTGAGATCAGAGTCTTCGTGGTATAGGCAAGAACTGATGGCGGCATTTAAGAGAATCCGGAAGGTCTAACCTTGTCTGTGGTATTCTGAGTAGGATTCAATGATTGAATGACTGTGACGTGCTTCAAACTCCTGAGGGCGGGGCGTTAGTAACAGACGCAAAAGAATCACTGGATTCTATTCCGGCCTGATTGAGAACCGACAGATGGATAGCCGTGCCGTGACAGGGTGCGTTGAACATTTCCAATGAGAGGATGGGAGGTAGCCACTGACAACGGTGAAACCCTTGCATAAGCTTGCCATGGAAAGGAGTAAGAAGGATTGGATGAAGACAGTAGGAAAGCAGAGAGACGGAAGGGACAAAGCATCTTCATACGCTTATCTGAAGCTCTTACCAATGATATACATAAGTATCTCTATCTTTATGTTTTATTCATATTTCATCTATACCCATTTGAGTCTGCCTGACTAAGATTTACAAGGTGACCATAGCTTGCTTCATACCAACAATCTCCGTGGGATCGACCCTTACTCGCGTAAGGTTTATTACTTGGACGACCCAGTGCACTTGCTGGTTAGTTGTGCGAAGTTGTGTTTATGCCATGGTATTGAGCACCAAGTCTTTGGAGCCATTACTAGGGATTATTTGGAAAAGTAGTGATCACAATTTCGCATACCAAGTTTTTGGCGCCGTTGCCGGGGATTGTTTCGTGTATGGACAACTGACGGTTCATCTTGTTGCTTAGATTAGGTATTTTTTTTCAGAGTTCTTAAGAATGAATTCTAGAGTTTCATGATGATCTGTTGAAATCTGGCTGGCTGTGAGGCCATGTCTAATCTTATATGACCGAGGTTTCAACTTATCACCACAAGAGCTTGTTGATTTCTATCAATCTTGCTATTGGAGCAATGATCTGCTAAGGCTTGGCTGGCCATTGGCCATGTCTAGTGTTTTGGACCGAAGCTTTCTTTGAAAGCTTGGCTGGCTGTGAAGCCATGTCTAATTCCTGGACCGGAGTCTTAGACTAGCATTGCAATGATTCCTGGAATTCAAATTAAGAATTCTGAAACCTTTATTTTCTTCTTCCACTTAATTTTCGAAAAATCCAAAAAAATTTTCAAAATAATAAAAAAACCCAAAATATTTTATGTTTCTTGTTTAAGTCTAGTGTCTCATTTTAAGTTTGGTGTCAATTGCATGTTTATGTTCTTCTTGCATTTTTCAAATTTATGCATGTGTCTTCATTAATCTTCAAGTTATTCTTGATGATTTCCTTGTTTTGATCTTTGAATTCTATTGACTTGAGTGTTTTGTTATTTCTCATGTGCATTCTCATTTTGTTAGTGTCAATAGTATACAAACTGCTAAGTTTGGTGTCTTGCATGCATTGTTATTTGATTTTAGTTGCATTTTGATTATTCCTCATTATTAAAAATCCAAAAATATTTTTAATTTGTGTCTTTTCAAGTCAATAATACAGAGAATTGAAGATTCAGAACATACTGCAGAGGAATTATACAGAAAAAGCTGGGCATTCAAAAATGCCCAGTGAAGAAGACAGACTGGCGTTTAAACGCCAGCCAGGGTGCCTGGCTGGGCGTTTAACGCCCAAAAGGGTAGAGTTTTGGGCGTTAAACGCCAGAATGTGCACCATTCTGGGCGTTTAACGCCAGGATGGCACAGGAGGGAAGATTCTGTTTTTAATGCAAATTTTTTCAAGTTTTCAAAGTTTTTCAAAACCAAATCTTTTTCAAATCATATATTTTCAATCAAATCTTTTTCAAAACCAATTTCTTTCTATTTTCAAAGTTACTTGCTAACAATTAATGATTTGATTCAACATTTCAATTATGTTACCTTTTCTGTTGAGAAAGGTTTTATGTTTGAATCATATCTTTTCTTGTTAGACAAGTCATTAATTTTTAAAATCAAATCTTTTTAAAATGTTTTTCAAATCATATCTTCTCAATCACTTCTTTTTAAAAACCAATCATATCTTCTTAACCACATCTTTTTCAAAATAGTTTTCAATCAAATCTTTTTGATTTCTAATTTCAAAATCTTTTTCAAAAATCACTTGATCTCTTTCCCACTCTTGGTTTTCGAAAATTAATTAGTGTTTTTCAAAATGTTTTTAAAATCTTTTACTTAATTTTCGAAAATTACTTCCCTTCTTCTCACATCCTTCTATTTATGGACTAACACTATTCCTTAATGCAAAATTCGAACTCCATCTTCTTTGATAAGTTCGAATTTTCTACCTCTGTCTTCCATTTTTCTTTTTCTCTGACACCTCAAGGAATCTCTATACTGTGACATAGAGGATTCCATATTTTCTTGTTCTCTTCTCTTTCTTATGAGCAGGAGCAAGGACAAAAGCATTCTTGTTGAGGCTGATCCTGGACCTGAAAGGACTCTGAAGCGAAAGTTAAGAGAAGCTAAGGCACAACTCTCTGTAGAAGACCTAACAGAAATCTTCAAAGAAAAAGAACACATGGCAGCCGAAAACAACAACAATGCCAACAATGCAAGGAAGGTGCTGGGTGACTTTACTGCACCTACTCCCGACTTCTATGGGAGAAGCATCTCTATCCCTGCCATTGGAGCAAACAACTTTGAGCTTAAGCCTCAATTAGTTTCTCTAATGCAACAGAATTGCAAGTTCCATGGACTTCCATTGGAAGATCCTCATCAGTTCTTAGCTGAGTTCTTGCAAATCTGTGACACTGTCAAGACTAATGGGGTTGACCCTGAGGTCTACAGACTTATGCTATTCCCTTTTGCTCTAGAATATGGTTGGACTCTCAACCTAAAGAAAGCCTGGACTCTTGGGAAAAGCTAGTCAATGCCTTCTTGGCAAAGTTCTTTCCACCTCAAAAATTGAGTAAGCTTAGAGTGGAAGTCCAAACCTTCAGACAGAAGGAAGGAGAATCCCTCTATGAAGCTTGGGAAAGATACAAACAATTAATCAGAAAGTGTCCTTCAGATATGCTTTCTGAATGGAGCATCATAGGTATTTTCTATAATGGTCTCTCTGAACTGTCCAAGATGTCTTTGGATAGTTCTGCTGGAGGATCTCTTCATCTGAAGAAGACGCCTACAGAAGCTCAAGAGCTGATTGAAATGGTTGCAAATAACCAATTCATGTACACTTCTGAAAGGAATCCTGTGAACAATGGGACTAATCAGAAGAAAGGAGTTCTTGAGATTGACACTCTGAATGCCATATTGGCTCAGAACAAAATATTGACTCAACAGGTCAATATGATCTCTCAAAGTCTGTCTGGAATGCAAAATGCACCAAGCAGTACTAAGGAAGCTTCATCTGAAGAAGAAGCTTATGATCTTGAGAACCCTTCAATGGAAGAGGTAAATTACATGGGAGAACCCTATGGAAACACCTATAATCCTTCATGGAAAAATCATCCAAATTTCTCATGGAAGGATCAACAGAGACCTCAACAAGGTTTCAACAACAATAATGGTGGAAGAAACAGGTTTAGCAATAGCAAGCCTTTTCCATCATCTTCTCAGCAACAGACAGAGAGTTCTAAGCAGAATACCTCTGACTTAGCAACCATGGTCTCTGATCTAATCAAAACCACTCAAAGTTTCATGACTGAAACAAGGTCCTCCATTAGAAACTTGGAGGCACAAGTGGGTCAGCTAAGCAAGAGAATTACTGAACTCCCTCCTAGTACTCTCCCAAGCAATACAGAAGAAAATCCAAAAGGAGAGTGCAAGGCCATCAACATGGCCGAATTTGGAGAGGAAGGAGAGGCAGTGAACGCCACTGAGGAAGGCCTCAATGGACGTCTACCGGCCTCCAATGAGTTCCCCAATGAGGAACCATGGGAATCTGAGGCTCAAAATGAGACCATAGAGATTCCACTGGACTTACTTCTGCCATTCATGAGCTCTGATGAGTATTCTTCCTCTGAAGAGGATGAGTATGTCACTGAAGAGCAAGTTGCTAAATACCTTGGAGCAATCATGAAGCTAAATGACAAGTTATTTGGAAATGAGACTTGGGAGGATGAACCCCCTTTGCTCACCAAAGAACTAGATGACTTGTCTAGGCAGAAATTACCTCAAAAGAGACAAGATCCTGGGAAGTTTTCAATACCTTGTACCATAGGCACCATGACCTTCAAGAAGGCCTTGTGTGACCTAGGGTCAAGTGTAAACCTCATGCCTCTCTCTGTAATGGAGAAGCTAGGGATCTTTGAGGTACAAGCTGCAAGAATCTCACTAGAGATGGCAGACAACTCAAGGAAACAAGCTCATGGACTTGTAGAAGATGTTTTGGTAAAAGTTGAAGACCATTACATCCCTACTGATTTCATAGTCCTAGAGACTGGGAAGTGCATGGATGAATCCATCATCCTTGGCAGACCCTTCTTAGCCACAGCAAAGGCTGTGATTGATGTTGATAGAGGTGAGTTGATCATTCAAGTGAATGAAGAATCCTTTGTGTTTAAGGCTCAAGGATACCCCTCTGTCATCATGGAGAGGAAGCATGAAAAGCTTCTCTCAAAACAGAGCCAAACAGAGCCCCCACAGTAAAACTCTAAGTTTGGTGTTGGGAGGCCCCAACCAAACTCTAAATTTGGTGTTGAACCCCCACCTTCAAACTCTAAGTTTGGTGTTGGGAGGTTACAACATTGCTCTGAGCATTTGTGAGGCTCCATGAGAGCCCTCTGTCAAGCTACTGACATTAAAGAAGCGCTTGTTGGGAGGCAACCCAATGATATATTTTATCTATTTCCCTTTGTTATTTTATGATTTTTGTAGGTTGATGATCATGAGAAGTCACAAAATCAATTGAAAAAGCAAAAACAGAAAGAAAAACAGGAAGAAAAATAGCACACCCTGGAGGAGAGCGTGCTGGCGTTTAAACGCCAGTAAGGCTAGCTGTTGGGCGTTTAACGCCCAGTCTGGCACCATTATAGGCATTTAACGCCAGAAAGGGGCACCAGACTGGCGTTAAACGCCAGGAAAGGGCAAGAACCTGGCGTTAAACGCCAGAAATGGGCACCAGCCCGGCGTTTAACGCCAGAATTGGCTCAAAACACAATTTTGCTTGCCATTTGGTGCAGGGATGACTTTTCCTTGACACCTCAGGATCTGTGGACCCCACAGGATCCCCACCTACCCTACCACTCTCTCTCTTCTTCACCCATTCACCAATCACCTCAACACCTCTTCCCCAAAAACCCTTCACCTATCAAATCCCATCTTTCTCTTCACCACTCACATCCATCCTTCATAAAACCCCACCTACTTCACCCTTCAAATTCAAACCACTTTCCCACCCAAACCCACCCATACATAGCCGAACATCACCCTTCCCCCACTCCTATATAAACCCTTCTTCACACCTTCATTTTCACACACCCTACCCACCACTTCTCCCCCTTGTGGCCGAACACAAAGCCATTCCCTTCTTTCTCATTTCTTCTTCTTCTACTCTCTTCTTTCTTCTTTTGCTCGAGGACGAGCAAACTTTTTAATTTTGGTGTGGTAAAAGCATTGCTTTTTGTTTTTCCATAACCATTTATGGCATCCAAGGCCGGAGAAACCTCTAGAAAGAGGAAAGGGAAGGCAAAAGCTTCCTCCTCCGAGTCATGGGAGATGGAGAGATTCATCTCAAGGGTGCATCAAGACCACTTCTATGAAGTTGTGGCCTTGTAGAAAGTAATCCCCGAGGTCCCTTTTTCACTCAAAAAGAGTGAATATCCGGAGATCCGACATGAGATCCGAAGAAGAGGTTGGGAAGTTCTTACCAACCCCATTCAACAAGTCGGAATCTTAATGGTTCAAGAGTTCTATGCCAATGCATGGATCACCAAGAACCATGATCAAAGTATGAACCCGGATCCAAAGAATTGGCTTACAATGGTTCGGGGGAAATACTTGGTTTTTAGTCCGGAAAATGTGAGGTTGGCATTCAACTTGCCCATGATGCAAGGAGATGAACATCCTTACACAAGAAGGGTCAACTTTGATCAAAGGTTGGACCAAGTCTTCACTGACATTTGTGAAGAGGGCGTCCAATGGAAGAGAGATTCAAGAGGGAAGCCGGTTCAATTAAGAAGGCATGACCTCAAGCCTGTGGCTAGAGGATGGTTGGAGTTTATCCAACGCTCAATCATTCCCACTAGCAACCGGTCCGAAGTTACTCTAGACCGGGCCATCATGATTCATAGCATCATGATTGGAGAAGAAGTAGAAGTTCATGAGGTTATAGCCCAAGAACTCTATAAGGTGGCGGACAAGTCCTCTACCTTGGCAAGGTTAGCCTTCCCTCATCTCATTTGTCACCTCTGTTATTCAGTTGGAGTTGACATAGAGGGAGACATCCTCATTGATGAGGACAAGCCCATCACTAAGAAAAGGATGGAGCAAACAAGAGACCCCTCTCATCATGAGATCCCTGAGATTTCTCAAGGGATGCACTTTCCTCCACAAGACTATTGGGAGCAAATTAACACCTCCCTAGGAGAGTTGAGTTCCAACATGGGACAACTAAGGGTGGAGCATCAAGAACATTCCATCCTCCTCCATGAAATTAGAGAAGATCAAAGAATCATGAGAGAGGAGCAACAAAGACAAGGAAGAGACATTGAGGAGCTCAAGCACTCCATAAGATTCTCAAGAGGAAGAACAAGCCGCCATCACTAAGGTGGACCCGTTCTTTAATCTCCTTGTTCTTTATTTTTTGTTTTTCGAATTTTCATGCTTATGTTTATCCATGTTTGTGTCTTATGATCATTAGTGTCTTAGTGTCTATGCCTTAAAGTTATGAATGTCCTATGAATCCATCACCTTTCTTAAATAAACAATGTTCTTAATTGAAAAAGAGAAGAATTGCATGAATTTTGAATTTTATAACAGATTAATTATTTTGATGTGGTGGCAAAACTTTTGTTCTCTGAATGTATGCTTAAACAGTGCATATGTCTTTTGAATTTGTGGTTCATGAATGTTGGCTCTTGAAAGAATGATGAAAAAGGAGACATGTTACTGAGGATCTGAAAAATCATAAAAATGATTCTTGAAGCAAGAAAAAGCAGTGAATACAAAAGAAAAAAAAGGAAGGAGAAAAAAAAAACGAAAAAAAGGGGAAAAAGAGAAAAAGAAAGAAAAAAAGAAAGAAATAAAGTTGTGATCCAAGGCAAAAAGAGTGTGCTTAAGAACCCTGGACACCTCTAATTGGGGACTCTAGCAAAGCTGAGTCACAATCTAAAAAGGTTCACCCAATTATATGTCTGTGGCATGTATGTATCCGGTGGTAATACTGGAAGACAGAGTGCTTTGGGCCACGGCCAAGACTCATAAAGTAGCTGTGTTCAAGAATCATCATACTTAACTAGGAGAATCAATGACACTATCTGGATTCTGAGTTCCTAAAGAAGCCAATCATTCTGAATTTCAAAGGATAGAGTGAGATGCCAAAACTGTTCAGAGGCAAAAAGCTAAAAGCCCCGCTCATCTAATTAATACTGATCTTCATAGATGTTTTTGGAATTCATTGCATATTCTCTTCTTTTTTACCTTATTTGATTTTCAGTTGCTTGGGGACAAGCAACAATTTAAGTTTGGTGTTGTGATGAGCGGATAATTTGTACGCTTTTTGGCATTGTTTTTAGTATGTTTTTAGTATATTTAGTTGAGTTTTTAGTATATTTTTATTAGTTTTTAGTTAAAATTCACTTTTCTGGACTTTACTATGAGTTTGTGTGTTTTTCTGTGATTTCAGGTATTTTCTGGCTGAAATTGAGGGACCTGAGCAAAAATCTGATTTAGAGACTGAAAAGGACTGCAGATGCTGTTAGATTCTGACCTCCCTGCACTCGAAGTGGATTTTCTGGAGCTACAGAAGCCCAATTGGAGTGCTCTCAACGTCGTTGGAAAGTAGACATCCTGGGCTTTCCAGCAATATATGATAGTCCATACTTTGCCCAAGATTTGATGGCCCAAACCGGCGTTCAAAGTCACCCTCAGAATTCCCAGCGTTAAACGCCGGAACTGGCACCAAAGTGGGAGTTAAACGCCCAAACTGGCACAAAAGCTGGCATTTAACTCCAAGAAGAGTCTCTACACAAAAATGCTTCAATGCTCAGCCCAAGCACACACCAAGTGGGCCCGGAAGTGGATTTTTATGTCATTTACTCATTCTTAAGCTACTAGTTCTCTATAAATAGGACCTTTTACTATTGTATTTTTATCTTTCAATCTTAGGATCTTTTGATCATGTTTTTATGATTGAACCCTCTTTGGGAGGCTGGCCTCACGGCCATGCCTAGACCTTGTTCTTATGTATTTTCAACGGTGGAGTTTCTACACACCATAGATTAAGGTGTGGAGCTCTGCTGTACCTCGAGTATTAATGCAATTACTATTGTTCATCTATTCAATTCAGCTTGTTCTTGTTCCAAGATATCATTTGTTCTTCAACTTGATGAATGTGATGATCCGTGGCACTCATCATCATTCTCACCTATGAACGTGTGACTGACAACCACCTCCGTTCTACCTTAGATTGGGTGAATATCTCTTGGATTCCTGATACACGATGCATGGTTGATCGCCTGACAACCGAGCGCTCGCCTGACAACCGAGCCAGCCATTCCGTGAGATCAGAGTCTTCGTGGTATAAGCAAGAACTGATGGCGGCATTCAAGAGAATCCGGAAGGTCTAACCTTGTCTGTGGTATTCTGAGTAGGATTCAATGATTGAATGACTGTGACGTGCTTCAAACTCCTGAGGGCGGGGCGTTAGTGACAGACGCAAAAGAATCACTGGATTCTATTCCGGCCTGATTGAGAACCGACAGATGGATAGCCGTGCCGTGACAGGGTGCGTTGAACATTTCCAATGAGAGGATGGGAGGTAGCCACTGACAACGGTGAAACCCTTGCATAAGCTTGCCATGGAAAGGAGTAAGAAGGATTGGATGAAGACAGTAGGAAAGCAGAGAGACGGAAGGGACAAAGCATTTTCATACGCTTATCTGAAGCTCTTACCAATGATATACATAAGTATCTCTATCTTTATGTTTTATTCATATTTCATCTATACCCATTTGAGTCTGCCTGACTAAGATTTACAAGGTGACCATAGCTTGCTTCATACCAACAATCTCCGTGGGATCGACCCTTACTCGCGTAAGGTTTATTACTTGGACGACCCAGTGCACTTGCTGGTTAGTTGTGCGAAGTTGTGTTTATGCCATGGTATTGAGCACCAAGTCTTTGGAGCCATTACTAGGGATTATTTGGAAAAGTAGTGATCACAATTTCGCATACCAGTATATGAATGCAACTACATGCTAAAATGATTCTACCTACCTGGTGAAAAAGTAAATAAATCTTTCAAGAACAAATATGAACTAGATTTCACTAATTCAAATCACAAAATAAAGTACAAATGACTTTCAAGAAGAAAATAGCTCATGAAAGCAGGGAACAAAGAATCGAGCATCGAACCCTCACTGGAAGTGTATACACTCTAATCGCTCAGGTGTTTAAGGTTCGATCTCTCAATTCTCTACTAATCCTGCTTTCTAAGGCTTGCTCTTCATCTAACAATCAACAAAAATTTAATGCACAAAATACACATATCAAGAGGTCTTTTAAGGGTTGTAATGGGGTTAGGGTAAAGGTAGGATTGTATTTGGTCAAGTGGACTAAAATCTGAATCCTTAATTAACCTAAACTTTTCACCTAACTTAGGACAATCCATGTAATCGAAATACAAAACCTAACTATCCATTAACCATGTTTTCCACATATTTATGCATCCTAATTTCGAGTACGGTACATATGCATTGCTTTCACCATTTACTTTGGGGCATTTTGTCCACTTTTATTATTTGCTTTTTTTCTTTTTTCTATTTATTTTATTTTTATTTTTTTATTTTATTGTTATTATTTTTTTTCTCTTTTTTTTTCCATAATTTTTCTTTCTTTTGCTTTTCTCAAGGCATATGATTAAGGTATTGAATGCATGAACATATTCTCAACATTCTTTCACATTTTCAGAAAAATTCTAACATACTCAATTCTCAAACCAAATATTTCCAAACCCAATTTCCCCACACTTAAATCATAAGCACTCTCACTAGTCTAAGCTAACCAAGGATTCAAATTAAGGACAATATTGTTTTCCGCTTAGAGTTAGTGATGTGGTAAAATAAGGAACAAATGGGATACAATAGGCTCAAATTTGGTTTGCAAAGGATAATGAAAGGGTAAGGCCATATGGGTATGTAAGCTGAGTGAAACAAGGCCTCAATCACATAAGTGCATGCATACATTAAACAATGGAAATATAGAATTAAGCAAGATATAGATCACAATTTTAGAGAGAACAACACACACCAAAAATAAAATATTGGTTGATAAAATACAACCAATCAAATAGGCTCAAAATCTCACGGTTTTTCGTGTGTTCGAGCTCTAAACCATGTTCCAAAATAAAATTTCTTCAAACAAATTTTTCAAAAAGTTTAATTCAAATTAGTGAAATGCTATAAAAAGTTTCTTGAAAAAGAAAATATTACTTCAACCAAGTGGTAAAATATGCACAAAATCAAACAAACATGCAAATGCAACAATGAACAAACAAAGAAAATAAAACATTGGTGTTGAGAAGAAGGTAACTAACCTATGAAGATTGGTATCGACCTCCCCACACTTAAAGATTGCACCGTCCTCAGTGCATGCAAAGATGTGCAGGTGGGCAGGGGTTGTGTTTGACAAACCCCATTTTGACGGTTTGTCTTGCATTGATTCTAAGAGATTTTAATACCTTTTACCCTCATTTATCCGTTGAAATAGCATGGTTTTATGATTGTCTCCTCATTTGTGCTTAGATGTGAAAACATGCTTTTCAACCCTTAATTTGATGGTTCTAATCTCCCTTTGATTCCACTAGATGCCTTGATATGTTTGTTAGTGATTTCAGATTGAAAAGGGCTAGGAATGGATCAAAGGAGTGAAGAGGGAAAGCATGCAAAGTGGAGAAATCATGAAAAGTCAAAGAAGTTGAACTCGCCCATGGACGCGCGCGCGCACCTGGCGCTTGCGCGCACCTGCGAATCACTTCATGGACGCGTACGCGTGCTGTGCGCGTACGCGTCGGTGTTGGTTTATGATTTTTTAATGAAAACGTGGCCAACGAATTCTGAAGGGTTGTGGGGCCCAATCCCAACCAACTTTGGCGCCAAAGATGCTATTTAAAGCCAAGGATTAAAGAGAAAAGGGGATTCCATTCATTTTTACACACACATTAGGATTAGTTAGAAGTAGTTTCTAGAGAGAGAAGCTCTCACTTCTCTCTAGAATTAGGATTAGGATTAGGTTTAGTTCTTAGATCTAGATTTTAATCTTTGCTTTCTTCTACTTCTATCTCTCAATTCTTTGTTGCCACATTCTTCTTCTTTTACTCTTTTGTTGTAATTTCCTTTATGTTGTTCTTATATTTTGTTGTAGATCTAGTATTGTTCCTTCCATTTCTCTTTCAATTCAATAAGAGGTAATTCATAATAATTGTTCTTCTTTGCTTTTCTATTGTTGATTTCATGCCTTTGTAGTTAGATCTCTCTTTAATTCTTGCAATTTATGTTGTTTACTTTTATTGCCTTTTATGTGTTTGTTGAAATGCCTATTCTAGATATAGTATAGATTTTGTTCCTCTTGGCCTAGGTAGAGTAATTAGTGACACTTGAGTTATCTAATCCCTTTGTTGATTGGTAATTGGAGAGATTGCTTATTGGTTTGGAGTGTACTAAAGCTAGTCTTTCCTTGGGAGTTGGCTAGGACTTGTGGCTCAAGTCAATTCATCCACTTGACTTTTCTTTCTTTAGTAAGGGTTAACTAAGTGGTAGCAATGAACAATTCTCATCACAATTGAAGAGGATAATTAGGATAGAACTTCTAGTTCTCATACCTTGCCAAGAGCCTTTTATAGTTGTTAGTTTATTTTCATTGCCATTTACTTTCATGTCTCTTATCCAAAACCCCAAAACAACTCAAACCAATAACAAGACACTTTATTGTAATTCCTAGGGAGAACGACCCGAGGTCCAATACTTCGGTTTATAAATTTAGGGGTTTGTTTTAGTGACAAACAACTTTTTGTATGAAAGGATTAGCGATTGGTTTAGAGACTATACTTGCAACGAGAATTCATTTGTGAAATTCTAAACCGTCAAAAATCCAATCGTCAGTGTTTCCTCAGCCGGTGCTCCTTTCGTTCCGCTCTTCGCCAGTCGCTTGTTAGAGGCTTTCTCTTTACCCTTTTTTGGTGGCCATCCTGAAAGGGGGAAGAGAAGTAGCAGGTAAGTCCAAGGGTTAGAGCAAGGAAGAGGACAGTGCAAGTATTAATTGATGCCCAGGTAAGGAAAATAGTGAACGAAAGATATGGTCGCGATTCCATGTGATCGGTTCATCAATGGAAATATAGCAAGGCATGGTAAGTATTGGATGCAAGATGTTTATTAGCATGCCGGCAAAGGCATGAGTAGCATAGATCAAGCATAAAAAATTAAAAATGTATTATTACTCGTAACAAACCGACAATCACGTTGGTATTGACAATTATAATTAATTAATAAAATATGAAAAAGTTTTTGTGAAAAACAGGCATTAGAGTAGAAGGATAGAATAATGAAGAATGCACAATGCCATACGAGCTTTTTCACAAATGCTTAGTATGCATGTTTAATATGATAGAGGAAGAATGAAATTGGAACATGCAAGCATTCAACAAACAATTAATATGAATTGTCAAACAACTCCATAATAATCCACAAGCAATAGTATAAGACCCAAATAAAGTTCTAACACCAACATAAAAATGCATGAAAAAGAAAGAAATAAAGACCATAGATAATTATGCTAAAAAGAAAATTAAGAAGAAAGAAAAATAATTAAATACAGTAATTAAAAGATGAATGAAAGTATGCAAATAAATTAAGTAGAAGAAAGCGAAAGAGAATAGGGATGAGAAGGGAGGAGAGAAAAGTAAGAAAGAAAGAAGAAAGAAGAAAAGATAGAAGAAATTAGGATTAGAAAAGAAAAGATAAGATAATTGGTGCTGATCTAGATAAGTTGTACGGCGCAGGCGACGTGGACGCGTGAGTGACACGGTCGCGTAGTTTGCGAAAAGGTCAGGTGAGGCGGACGCGTGGTCACGCGATCGCGTGGCCTGATTTATGCAATTGGCGCGAGTGCAGCCTCGCGTTTGCACAACTCTCTGTTTCAAACTCATTTTGCCAAAAATCTGGGTGACGCGATTGCGTGAATGACTATTTTTGAAAAATGACGCGAATGCGTGAGGCACGCGTTCGTGTGGTAGGGCTTGTGCTTCCAGCACGAGTCCAGCCCTACTCCATCATAACTCTCTACCATGCACCCATCTACGTCGATTTTACAGGGTCACGCATTCGCGTGGGTGACGCGGACGTGTGGGGAGGCTTTGTCGCACATGACGCGGACACATGGTGCACGCGGTCGCATGGGCATATTTGTGCCTAAGGCACGCCTCCAGCCACATTTTTGCGTGACTCTTTGTTCACTTTTCTTTTCTTTCTAATGCACCTGCGACACGGACGCGTCAGCGACACTGTCGCGTCGCATGCTTTCTTTTTTTACGCAAAATGTAGAATGCAGTATGCAAATGCTGATGCAGATGTTATGAATAATTCCAGGTTCAATAAAATAAAATAAAACTTAAAAATAAACAAAACTAAATAAAATTATAATTGAAAAAGGAACGATCATACCATGGTGGGTTGTCTCCCACCTAGCACTTTTAGTTAAAGTCCTTAAGTTGGACATTTGGTGAGCTCCTTGTCATGGCGGCTTGTGCATGAACTCATCCTGAAACTTCCACCAATGCTTGGACTTCCATTAAGCACTATCTATTCCAATTAAAATCCTCAAGCTTTGGTGGAGTTCTTCACAAGCTTTGAGCTCCCAAAATTGATCCTCATATATTCCCGGATCCCAAATCTTGTTTCTACACCCGTCTTCAAGTTGATTATCATGATTCCATCCGGGTGGTTCAGCTTTAAAATTCTCACATAAGTACCCAAACATCTTTCTAGACCCATTCAATTGAGTTCTACACCAACTTTTGCATTTAAACTTTGAGCTTTCAACCATAATGAACCTAGGATTGTGTTGCCCACCACTAACCATCTTCCTCTTACTCTTAATGCCACAAAGAGTTCTAAGTTGACCATCCGTCTCCAGTAGCCTATATTCAGGTGGGAAGGTAATGGTCAAGGATAAGAATTTTACCCACTTGAACGTTGTGTTGGACGGTAATGGCCTTGGGAGAGGTATTTCTAATGAATTTGCAAGCTCCACTCCCTTGTGCTCTTCTCTGACAACTTCCACCTCTTTGCAAGCTTCTTCAATTTCAACCTCTTCCTCTTGGTAGCTTTCTTCCGATTCAATTTCTTCTTCATTGTTCACTGGTGCGCGAAATTGTGATCACTACAACTTCGCACAACTAACCAGCAAGTGCACTGGGTCGTCCAAGTAATACCTTACGCGAGTAAGGGTCGATCCCACGGAGATTGGTGGTATGAAGCAAGCTATGGTCATCTTGTAAATCTCAGTCAGGCAGACTCAAATGGGTATAGATGATGAACGAAAATAACATAAAGATAAAGATAGAGATACTTATGTATATCATTGGTGTAAGAGCTTCAGACAAGCATATGAAGATGCCTTCCCTTCCGTCTCTCTGCTTTCCTACTGTCTTCATCCAATCCTTCTTACTCCTTTCCATGGCAAGCTCGTGTAGGGTTTCACCGTTGTCAATGGCTACCTCCCATCCTCGCAGTGAAAGCTAATGCACGCACTCTGTCACAGTACTGCCAATCACCGGTTTGGTTCCCTCCCCTACCGGAATAGAATCCCTCTTTTGCGTCTGTCACTAACGCCCAGTAGGTTACAGGTTTGAAGCACGTCACAGTCATTCAATCATTGAATCCTACTCAGAATACCACAGACAAGGTTTAGACCTTCCGGATTCTCTTGAATGCCGCCATCAGGTCCTGCCTATACCACGAAGATTCCGATTAAAGAATCCAAGAGATATTCACTAAGCCTCAGATGCTTGTAGAACAAGAGTGGTTGTCAGTCACTTTGTTCATGGGTGAGAATGGTGATGGGCGTCAATCATCACCTTCATCAAGTTGAAGAACAAGTGATATCTTGGACAAAGAACAAGCGGAATTGAATAGAAGAACAATAGTAATTGCATTAATACTCGAGGTACAGCAGAGCTCCACACCTTAATCTATGGTGTGTAGAAACTCCACCGTTGAAAATACATAAGTATAAGGTCTAGGCATGGCCGAATGGCCAGCCTCCCAAATGATCTAAGATAGCATAAAATTAGAAGATAGCTACCAAGATGAAAGATACAATGGTAAAAGGTCCTATATATAGAGAACTAGTAGCCTAGGGTGTACAGAGATGAGTAAATGACATAAAAATCCACTTCCGGGCCCACTTGGTGTGTGCTTGGGCTGAGCAATGAAGTAATTTTCGTGTAGAGACTCTTCTTGGCGTTTAACTCCCATTTTGGTGCCAGTTTGGGCGTTTAACTCCCATTTAGGTGCCAGTTCCGGCGTTTAACGCTGGGATTTCTGTAGGTGACTTTGAACGCCGGTTTGGGCCATCAAATCTTGGGCAAAGTATGAACTATCATATATTGCTGGAAAGCCCAGGATGTCTACTTTCCAACGCCGTTGAGAGCGTGCCAATTGGGCTTCTGTAGCTCCAGAAAATCCACTTCGAGTGCAGGGAGGTCAGAATCCAACAGCATCTGCAGTCCTTTTCAGTCTCTGGATCAGATTTTTGCTCAGGTCTCTCAATTTCAGCCAGAAAATACCTGAAATCACAGAAAAACACACAAACTCATAGTAAAGTCTAGAAAAGTGAATTTTAACTAAAAACTAATAAAAATATAATAAAAACTCAACTAAAACTACCAAAAACATACTAAAAACAATGCCAAAAAGCGTACAAATTATCCGCTCATCACAACACCAAACTTAAATTGTTGCTTGTCCCCAAGCAACTGAAAATCAAATAAGATAAAAAGAAGAGAATATACTATAGACTCCAAATTATCAATGAAACTAAGCTCCAAATTAGATGAGCGGGACTAGTAGCTTTTTGCCTCCGAACAGTTTTGGCATCTCACTTTATCCTTTGAAATTCAGAATGATTGGCTTCTTTAGGAACTCCGAATCCAGATAGTGTTATTGATTCTCCTAGTTAAGTATGATGATTCTTGAACACAGCTACTTATTGAGTCTTGGCTGTGGCCCAAAGCACTCTGTCTTCCAGTATTACCACCGGATACATACATGCCACAGACACATAATTGGGTGAACCTTTTCAGATTGTGACTCAGCTTTGCTAAAGTCCCCAATTAGAGGTGTCCAGGGTTCTTAAGCACACTCTTTTTGCCTTGGATCACAACTTTATTTCTTTCTTTTTCTTTTCTTTTTCTTTCTCCCTTTTTTTTTGTTTTTCTCCTTCTTTTCCTTTTTTTTTTGTATTCACTGCTTTTTCTTGCTTCAAGAATCATTTTTATGATTTTTCAGACCCTCAGTAACATGTCTCCTTTTCATCATTCTTTCAAGAGCCAACAATTTTAACATTCATGAACCACAAATTCAAAAGACATATGCACTGTTTAAGCATACATTCAGAAAACAACAAGTATTGTCACCACATCAAACTAATTAAGCTAGTTTTAAAGATGAATTTGAAATCCTGTACTTCTTGTTCTTTTGTGATAAAAACAGTTTTCATTTAAGAAAGGTGATGGATTCATATTCACAGCTTTAAGGCATAGACACTAAGACACTAATGATCATAAGACACAAACATGGATAAACATAAGCATAAAAATTCGAAAAAACAGAAGAATAAAGAACAAAGAAATCAAGGAACGGGTCCACCTTAGTGATGGCGGCTCTTCCTTCCTCTTGAAGATCCTATGGAGTGCTTGAGCTCCTCAATGTCTCTTCCTTGTCTTTGTTGCTCCTCTCTCATGATCCTTTGATCTTCTCCAATTTCATGGAGGAGGATGGCATGTTCTTGGTGCTCCACCCTTAGTTGTCCCATGTTGGAACTTAATTCTCCTAGGGAGGTGTTCAGTTGCTCCCAATAGTCTTGTGGAGGAAAGTGCATCCCTTTAGGTATCTCAGGGATCTCTTGATGAGAGGGGTCTCTTGTTTGCTCCATCTTCTTCTTAGTGATGGGCTTGAGGTCATGCCTTCTCAGTTGAACTGGCTTTGGATGCCATAAATGGTTATGGAAAAATAAAAAGCAATGCTTTTACCACACCAAACTTAAAAGGTTTGCTCGTCCTCGAGCAAAAGAAGAAAGAAGAGAGTAGAAGAAGAAGAAATGGAGGAGAGGGAGATGGCTTTGTGGTTCGGCCAGAAGAGGAAGAAGTAGTGGTTTATGAAGGATGGATGTGAGTGGTGAAGAGAAAGAGATGTTGAGGTGATTGGTGAATGGGTGAAGAAGAAGAGAAAGAGTGGTGGGGTTTATGGGGATCCTGTGGGGTCCACAGATCCTTAGGTGTCAAGGAAAAGTCATCCCTGCACCAAATGGCATCAAAATCCACGTTTTGAGCCATTTCTGGCGTTAAACGCCGGGCTGGTGCCCATTCCTGGCGTTTAACGCCAGGTTGTTGCCCTTTACTGGCGTTTAACGCCAGTCTGGTGCCCCTTTCTGGCGTTAAACGCCCAGAATGGTGCCAGACTGGGCGTTAAACGCCCAACAGCTAGCATTACTGGCGTTTGAACGCCAGCTTCTTCTCCTCCAGGGTGTGCTGTTTTTCTTCCTGTTTTTCATTCTGTTTTTGCTTTTTTCATTGTTTTTGTGACTTCTTATGATCATCAACCTACAAAAAAGATAAATAACAAAAGAAAATAGTTAACTATAAAACATTGGGTTGCCTCCCAACAAGCGCTTTTTTAATGTCATTAGCTTGACAGAGGACTCTCATGGAGCCTCAGAGATACTCAGAACCGTGTTGGAACCTCCCAACACCAAACTTAGAGTTTGAATGTGGGGTTCAACACCAAACTTAGAGTTTGGTTGTGGCCTCCCAACACCAAACTTAGAGTTTGACTGTGGGGGCTCTGCTTGGCTCTGTTTTGAGAGAAGCTCTTCATGCTTCCTCTCCATGATGATAGAGGGATGTCCTTGGGCCTTAAACACCAAGGATTCTCCATTCACTTGAATGATCAACTCTCCTCTATCAACATCAATCACAGCCTTTGCTGTGGCTAGGAAGGGTCTGCCAAGGATGATGGATTCATCCATGCACTTCCCAGTCTCTAGGACTATGAAATCAGTAGGGATGTAATGGTCTTCAATCTTCACCAAAACATTCTCTACAAGTCCATGAGCTTGTTTTCTTGAATTGTCTGCCATCTCTAATGAGATTCTTGCAGCTTGCACCTCAAAGATCCCTAATTTCTCCATTACAGAGAGGGGCATGAGGTTTACACTTGACCCTAAGTCACACAAGGCCTTCTTGAAGGTCATGGTGCCTATGGTACAAGGTATAGAAAACTTCCCAGGATCTTGCCTCTTTTGAGGCAGTTTCTGCCTAGACAAGTCATCCAGTTCTTTGGTGAGCAAAGGAGGTTCATTCTCCCAAGTCTCATTTCCAAATAACTTGCCATTTAGCTTCATGATTGCTCCAAGGTATTGAGCAACTTGCTCTTCAGTGACATACTCATCCTCTTCAGAGGAAGAATACTCATCAGAGCTCATGAAAGGCAGAAGTAAGTCCAATGGAATCTCTATGGTCTCATTTTGAGCCTCAGATTCCCATGGTTCCTCATTGGGGAACTCAGAGGAGATTGGTGCACGCCCATTGAGGTCTTCCTCAGTGGCGTCCACCCCCTCTCTTTCCTCTCCATATTCGGCCATGTTTATGGCTTTGCACTCTCCCTTTGTATTTTCTTCTGTATTACTTGGGAGAGTACTAGGAGGGAGTTCAGTAACTTTCTTGCTCAGCTGACCCACTTGTCCTTCCAAATTTCTGATGGAGGACCTTGTTTCAGTCATGAAACTTTGAGTGGTTTTGATTAGATCAGAGACCATTGTTGCTAAGTCAGAGGTATTTTGCTTAGAACTCTCTGTCTGTTGCTAAGAAGATGATGGAAAAGGCTTGCCATTGCTAAACCTGTTTCTTCCACCATTATTGGTGAAACCTTGTTGAGGTCTCTCTTGATTCTTCCATGAGAAATTTGGGTGATTTCTCCATGAAGAATTATAGGTGTTTCCATAGGGTTCTCCTAGGTACTTCACCTCTTCCATTGAAGGGTTCTCAGGATCATAAGCTTCTTCCTCAGATGAAGCATCCTTAGTACTGTTTGGTGCATTTTGCATTCCAGACAGACTTTGAGAAATCAAATTGACTTGTTGAGTCAATATTTTATTCTGAGCCAGAATGGCATTCAGAGTATCAATCTCAAGAACTCCTTTCTGACTTGTCCCATTGTTCACAGGATTCCTTTCAGAAGTGTACATGAATTGGTTATTTGCAACCATTTGAATCAGCTCTTGAGCTTCTGTAGGCGTCTTCTTCAGATGAAGAGATCCTCCAGCAGAGCTATCCAAAGACATCTTGGATAGTTCAGAGAGACCATCATAGAAAATACCTATGATGCTCCATTCAGAAAGCATGTCAGATGGACATTTTCTGATTAATTGTTTGTATCTTTCCCAAGCTTCATAGAGGGATTCTCCATCCTTCTGTCTGAAGGTTTGGACTTCCACTCTAAGCTTACTCCATTTTTGAGGTGGAAAGAACTTTGCCAAGAAGGCATTGACTAGCTTTTCCCAAGAGTCCAGGCTATCTTTAGGTTGTGAGTCCAACCATAGTCTAGCTCTGTCTCTTACAGCAAAAGGGAATAGCATCAGTCTATAGACCTCAGGGTCAACCCCATTAGTCTTGACTGTGTCACAGAATTGCAAGAACTCAGCTAAAAACTGATGAGGATCTTCCATTGGAAGTCCATGGAACTTGCAATTCTGTTGCATTAGAGAAACTAATTGAGGCTTAAGCTCAAAGTTGTTTGCTCCAATGGCAGGGATAGAGATGCTTCTCCCATAGAAATCAGGAGTAGGTGCAGTAAAGTCACCCAGCACCTTCCTTGCATTGTTGGCATTGTTGTTGTTTTCGGCTGCCATGTGTTCTTCTTCTTTGAAGAATTCGGTCAGGTCCTTTAAAGAGAGTTGTGCTTTAGCTTCTCTTAGCTTTTTCTTCAAGGTCCTTTCAGGTTCAGGGTCAGCTTCAACAAGAATGCCTTTGTCTCTGCTCCTGCTCATAAGAAAGAGAAGAAAACAAGAGAATATGGAATCCTCTATGTCACAGTATAGAGATTCCTTGAGGTGTCAGAGGAAGAAAAATGGAAGACAGAGGTAGAAAATTCGAACTTATCAAAGAAAATGGAGTTCGAATTTTGCATTAAGGGATAGTGTTAGTCCAAAATAGAAGGATGTGAGAAGAAGGGAAGTAATTTTCGAAAATTAAGTGAAAGATTTGAAAATATTTTTGAAAAACATTACTTAATTTTCGAAAATGAAAGTGGGAAAGAAATAAAATGATTTTTGAAAAAGATTTTGAAATTAGAACTCAAAAAGATTTGATTGAAAATTATTTTGAAAAAGATGTGATTAAAAAGATTTGATTGAAAAGTTATGGTTTTAAAAAGATGTGATTGAAAAGATATGATTTGAAAACAATTTTAAAAGATATGATTTGAAAACAATTTTAAAAGATATGATTTTAAAAATTAATGACTTGCCTAACAAGAAAAGATATGATTCAAACATAAAACCTTCCTCAACAGAAAAGGCAAAAAATGTTCAATCAAATCATTAATTGTTAGTAAGTATCTTTGAAAAAGGAAAGAAATTGATTTTGAAAACATTTGATTGAAAAGATATGATTTGAAAAAGATTTGATTTTGAAAAACTTTGAAAACTTGAAAAAAAATTGATTTTGAAAACAAAATCTTCCCCCTTGTGCCATCCTGGCGTTAAACGCCCAGGATGTGCACATTCTGGCGTTTAACGCCCAAACTACTACCCTTTTGGGCGTTAAACGCCCAGCCAGGCACCCTGGCTGGCGTTTAAACGCCAGTCTGTCTTCTTCACTGGGCATTTTTGAATGCCCAGCTTTTTCTGTGTGATTCCTCTGCAGTATGTTCTGAATCTTCAATTCTCTGTATTATTGACTTGAAAAGACACAAATTAAAAATATTTTTGGATTTTTAATAATAAGGAATAATCAAAATACAACTAAAATCAAATAATAATGCATGCAAGACACCAAACTTAGCAATTTGCATACTACTGACACTAATGAGAATGCATATGAGACACATAAACACTCAAGTCAAGAGAATTCAAAGATCAAAACAAGGAAATCATCAAGAACAACTTGAAGATTAATGAAGACACATGCATGAATGCAATAAGAACGGAAACATGCAATTGATACTAAACTTAAGATGAGACTCTAGACTCAAACAAGAAATATTTTTGGATTTTATGATTTTGTAATTTTTTTGTGCTTTTTTTCGAAAATTAAGTGAAAAGGAAAATAAAGGTATCAAAATTCTTAATGAGAATTCCAGGAATCATGCAATGTTAGTCTAAAGCTTTAGTCTAAAGGAATTAGACATGGCCGGCCAAGCTTCAGCAGGACATTGCATTCAAGAGCTAAATTGATGAGAATCAATCAGCTTTGGTGATGATAAGAACATCACCTTGAAACACTAGAATTCATTCTTAAGAACTTCGAAAAAAATAAATGCCTAATCTAAGCAACAAGATGAACCGTCAGTTGTCCATACACAAGAACAATCCCCGGCAACGGCGCCAAAAACTTGGTGCACGAAATTGTGATCACTACAACTTCGCACAACTAACCAGCAAGTGCACTGGGTCGTCCAAGTAATACCTTACGCGAGTAAGGGTCGATCCCACGGAGATTGGTGGTATGAAGCAAGCTATGGTCATCTTGTAAATCTCAGTCAGGCATACTCAAATGGGTATAGATGATGAACGAAAATAACATAAAGATAAAGATAGAGATACTTATGTATATCATTGGTGTAAGAGCTTCAGACAAGCATATGAAGATGCCTTCCCTTCCGTCTCTCTGCTTTCCTACTGTCTTCATCCAATCCTTCTTACTCCTTTCCATGGCAAGCTCGTGTAGGGTTTCACCGTTGTCAATGGCTACCTCCCATCCTCGCAGTGAAAGCTAATGCACGCACTCTGTCACAGTACTGCCAATCACCGGTTTGGTTCCCTCCCCTACCGGAATAGAATCCCTCTTTTGCGTCTGTCACTAACGCCCAGTAGGTTACAGGTTTGAAGCACGTCACAGTCATTCAATCATTGAATCCTACTCAGAATACCACAGACAAGGTTTAGACCTTCCGGATTCTCTTGAATGCCGCCATCAGGTCCTGCCTATACCACGAAGATTCCGATTAAAGAATCCAAGAGATATTCACTAAGCCTCAGATGCTTGTAGAACAAGAGTGGTTGTCAGTCACTTTGTTCATGGGTGAGAATGGTGATGGGCGTCAATCATCACCTTCATCAAGTTGAAGAACAAGTGATATCTTGGACAAAGAACAAGCGGAATTGAATAGAAGAACAATAGTAATTGCATTAATACTCGAGGTACAGCAGAGCTCCACACCTTAATCTATGGTGTGTAGAAACTCCACCGTTGAAAATACATAAGTATAAGGTCTAGGCATGGCCGAATTGCCAGCCTCCCAAATGATCTAAGATAGCATAAAATTAGAAGATAGCTACCAAGATGAAAGATACAATGGTAAAAGGTCCTATATATAGAGAACTAGTAGCCTAGGGTGTACAGAGATGAGTAAATGACATAAAAATCCACTTCCGGGCCCACTTGGTGTGTGCTTGGGCTGAGCAATGAAGTAATTTTCGTGTAGAGACTCTTCTTGGCGTTTAACTCCCATTTTGGTGCCAGTTTGGGCGTTTAACTCCCATTTAGGTGCCAGTTCCGGCGTTTAACGCTGGGATTTCTGTAGGTGACTTTGAACGCCGGTTTGGGCCATCAAATCTTGGGCAAAGTATGGACTATCATATATTGCTGGAAAGCCCAGGATGTCTACTTTCCAACGCCGTTGAGAGCGTGCCAATTGGGCTTCTGTAGCTCCAGAAAATCCACTTCGAGTGCAGGGAGGTCAGAATCCAACAGCATCTGCAGTCCTTTTCAGTCTCTGGATCAGATTTTTGCTCAGGTCCCTCAATTTCAGCCAGAAAATACCTGAAATCACAGAAAAACACACAAACTCATAGTAAAGTCCAGAAAAGTGAATTTTAACTAAAAACTAATAAAAATATAATAAAAACTCAACTAAAACTACCAAAAATATACTAAAAACAATGCCAAAAAGCGTACAAATTATCCGCTCATCATTCACCAAGGGTATGGGAGGTGGTGCTTCTTCTTCTTTAATCTCCATGTCAAGTCTAATTGGAGAGGGTTCAAATGTAGATAAGAATTCATTAATGATTGAATCCATCTCTTGATCGTCCCCTTCAAAGTCTTCAATCATGATATGCCTTAGAGGTTGTACACCTTCCTCAGCATCAATTTCAATCGTATTTGAAGGAGGCTCTATAACTTGACTTTCCCATGGAGGTTCAGCATCTCCTGAGTCTGTAACCACTTTTTCCTTTTCAATAATTGTTGCTTTGTCCAGTTATTTAAGTATAAAATCGTACTCCTCCTTGATGATTTCTTTTCTGTGACAACTCCCTTCAACTACTCCTTCATCTGCAAAGGTCTCTTCTACCTTCACCTTTAGTGTCTCCTCTAGCTCCTTATGAAGTATGGGTTCGCAAAGATGATCCCTTCTCTCTTGTTCCATGTCAATAGCATCATTGGGATCACATTGCTCTTGGATTGATGGATGTGGGTGCTCTTTGATAAACCACTATTTTATGATTCATATTGTGTTTAATTGTGTGGTTTTATCAAGTCTTTGCCCACTTATTCATATGATTTGTGTAATTACAACTCCTTCCTAAACATACTATATGATTGAAAACATGCTTCTTTGGCTTTTATTTTCTTTTATTTAATCCTCTCTTATTACCATTAGATGCCTTGATATGTGTGTTAAGTGATTTCAGGAATTACAGGGTAGGAATGGCTTAAAGGATGGAAAGGAAGCATGCAAAAATGGAAGGAACACAAAGAATTGAGGAGATAACAAGCGAGAAGTCACGCGGTCGCATGGCTGACGCGACCGCGCGAAATGGAAGAAACAACAGTGACGCGCTCGCGTGCCTGACGCAACCGCGCGGATTAGAAGCTGCATGAACGACGCGAATGCATGGACGATGCGCACGTGTGGTACGAGAAACGCCAGTGACGCGAACGCGTGGACGACGCGGCCGCGTGACATGCGCGATCTGCAGAATTTCAGAAGTCGCTGGCAGAGTTTTTGGGCTGGATTTCAACCCAATTTTTCGCCCAGAAACACAGATTAGAGCCAGGAAACATGCAGAGATAGAGGACAAACTTCATTCCGCATAATTTTTAGTTTTTAGATCTGAATTTACTCCTCCCCTAGGTTTACTTACTTGAACATTCATAATTAGGATTTTGAAGATTTGGCTTTAGCTTTTGAGAAGAGTCTACCTCCGGTACTAGTTATTATATTCTGTTATTTACTTTCCATTTATTCTTCCATATTTTTAATCCCCCCAGAGTTGACATTGGATTATTTTCACAAGTTTTTAATATAGACTATTTTTATTTTCAATTAATCCCCTTCATTATTATTTATTATGTCTTCTATTATTTTCTCCATTGATTCTGTGAAGTTCATAATTATGATGAGTGAGTAGTTCCATAACTTGATTGGGAGATGATTGAAAGGAAACCTTGAGTTGAATTACTCAAGAGAGAAATTATAATTGGGTTTATTGTTGGATCAACCTTTAATCATTGACACTAGTCCCTCCCAAGGGAGAGGATTAGAACTTGTGACTAGAAACAGCTTTCCAACTTGGTTGACTTTCCTTTACTCAGTAAGGGATAACTAAGCAGAGCAACTTCCAAATATTAATTAATCTTGAGAGTACTTCAACAAGAATAGGGCTTCCAACTAATCTACTCCCAGTCAAGGCTTTTATTTAAAATTAATTAAATTTTCTAAATTAATTTCCTGTTTATCAACTCAACCATTTTTGAAAACACCTGATTCATAAAATAGCACATCTCTCTGCAACTCGTTGGAAGACGACCTGAGATTCATACTCCCAGTATTTTAATTTCAATATTGTGACAACCCTTCTAAATTGATAAGCGGATTTTCGGCTGGTTAAGGACTGTACTTGCAACGTATTTCTGTTAATAATTTCTTAACTCGCCAATTTCCGCCACGTCAATTTTTGGCGCCGTTGCCGGGGAGTTGCAACAGTGTGTTAATTTTTTGATTGGCATTTCTTTAATTGCAATTTTTTCTTTTTATTTTGTTACTATGAGGTGCACGTTTCTTTCGTTAAATGACGCGTTCACTTCCTAATCTAAGCTTGCTAGTATTTGACCCTGAGATTGAAAGAACTATTTCACGTATAAGGCAAACTCGGCGTCGGTGAGTCCTCTCTGAGGACGAACCTGAAACGTCATCTAAGGAAGAAACAAGCTCCCTCTCTACTGATCCAGTTGATTTACGTGCAGGTGACATGGCAGCACCTAGGAGAGTCACTATCCAGGAGGAAGGAGCCCCTGATTTTACACTACAACCATTCCAGGCACACCACCCAACATGATGCCCAAGTTTCATGGCTTACCTGCTCTAGAGCCTATCAAGCACCTTAGGGATTTTCAGACTGCCTGTTCTACTGTTAAGCGTGATGGCACTGATAAAATCTCCATTCTATTAAAAGCCTTCCCATTCTCTCTTGAGGGAAAGGCAAGAGAGTGGTACTACACTCAACCCGGAATGACTGTTTCCAACTGGGATACGCTTAGAAAAGAATTTTCGGAGAAATTATTTCCAGCTGAGGTTACCGATAAACTGAGAAAAGACATGTCCATGATCGTTCAGGATGAATCTGAAACTCTCTATGAATACTTGGAACGCTTCAATAATCTTCTAGAAGCATGTCTAGACCATATGATTGACAAGATAGTGTTACTCGGCTACTTTACACAGGGCATGAAATCTCAAGATAGGACCACATTGGAAGGTGCTAACAATGGGTCTATGAAAAAGTACAAGACTACGGAAGAAGAATGGCAATTACTCAGCGACTTAGCCAAATCTGCTAGGAATCACAGGCAGAAACAAAGTCGGTCAAGAGCTGTTGTAGAGGTATCCACTAGCAAAGAGACTGCTGCTATAGCTCAGAGCTTATGTGAAATGACTAACTTGCTGAAGTAGATGCAGCTAAGTCAACAACAGCCTCAGCAAGTTCAGCCTTCTCCACCACAGCACAGCCAGCAGTTGGTTCCGCAAAGAGTATGTGGAATCTGTGCAGATTACAGTCACTACACTGATGAGTACCCGCAACTCCAACCGGAAGACCACACTGTAGCAACCACTCATAACTTCTATGACCGCCCCAATCAAGGGTACAATCAAGGTGGCAGCTATAACCATGGATGGCAGGATAACTCTAACCAAGGCTGGAGAGATAATTCTAACCAGGGTTGGAGGGACAATCATAACAGAGGAGGCAGAGATAACAATGGAAATCAGAGGTGGAATAACAATAACAACTTCAGGCAGCAGAATCAGAATCAGGCCTACAGAGCACCTCATTTAAGACAACCTCAAGCATCTCAGCAGACCTCTCAAATCACTTATCCCTCTTCATCTCCTAATGATGAGTTACTACAATCTATTGATCAGAGACAACAGGCCATGGAAAATAACCTCACTTCTACTATGAATAGTCTGAATTCTACTTTGTAAGCCCTTGTCTCACAGATTGGATCACTGAACAGCTCCAACAACCAGTCCTCAAGCTCTGGTGGACTCCCCTCTCAACCATTACCCAATCCAAAGGGTGGCATTAATGCCATCACCCTAAGGTCCGGAACGACATTGCAAGAGAGGAATCAGGAAGAGCCAAACCTACCTGAACATGCCTCAGCTGAAGAGGTAGTGGAAATAGAAGATGTTGAGGAAGAACAGGGTATACAGGACATGGCTTAGGAAGAAGATGCTAGATCACAGGAAGAAGCACCAAGGGGCACAGACACTGTAGAAAATGCCATTCCTATTCCATTTCCACAACTTGCAAGGAAGCCCAGAAAGCAGTTAGAACCTGATCCCAAAATGGTAGAAATATTCAAAAAGGTTGAGGTAATTGTTCCCCTTTTTGATGTTATTCAACAGGTACCTAAATATGCAAAGTTTTTAAAGGATTTATGCATACATAAAGACAAAATTAATGAATTAGAAACTATTCCTTTAGGTAGTTCTATATCTGCTTTAATGGGAAATTTACCTGAAAAATGTAGTGACCCAGGTTCATGCATGGTTAACTGTACCATTGGAGGTGTGATATTTTCTGACTGCATGTGTGATTTAGGAGCATGTGTTAGTATAATGTCTTTATCTGTATATGATGTTTTGAGGCTCCCTCCCTTAAAAAGGTCGGCAGCTCATTTTGTGCTAGCAGATAAAAGTATTATTACAGTGGCTAGAGTTGCTGAAGATGTATTAGTGGGTATTAAAGGTCTCACTTTCCTCATTGATTTTTACATCCTGGAGATGCCCCAAAATGACTCAGAGAAACCATCATCAATCCTACTCGGAAGACCTTTCTTGAAGACCTCGAAGTTCAAATTAGATGCTTTTACAGGAACATACTCTTTTAAAATAGACAGCTGAGTAGTAAGCTTCAATCTGAATGGAGTTATGAAGCATCCTCTAGAAGATCATTCTATCTTCTAGTGTGACATCATAGATGAGACCATAGCTGAAGTTCACCAAGAGGAGTTTGAAAAGAAGTACATAGGACAAGGTCCGAGTGTGGGAATTCTGAGGACAATGAAAGTACTCTACCACTGCCACCAGCTCCAAACAATTTAGAGCCTGACCATGAACAGAAGTTAGAATTGAAACCCCTCCCTCCACACTTCAAATATGCTTACCTCGAGGACAAGCAGAAGTTTCCAGCTATCATTGCACGGGACCTCACTTCTCAACAGGAAGAGCAGTTACTTAGTGTGTTGAGGAGGCATAAGAAGGCAATTGGGTAGAGTTTGGCAGACATAGTAGGCATCGACCCTCAAGTTTGTGAGCACAGAATATTTTTAGAAGAAGGAGCAAGACCCGTTCGTCAACCCCAAAGAAGACTGAACCCCACTATGTTAGAGGTTGTCAAGAAGGAAGTGACCAGACTATTAGAGGCAGATATTATCTACCCCATCTCAGACAATGAATGAGTAAGCCCAGTACAAGTGGTGCCCAAGAAGTCTGGAGTCACTACAGTGAAGAATGAGCATGGAGAGCTCATAGCAACTAGAGTACAGAACGCCTGGAGGGTCTACATTGATTATAGGCATCTCAACCAAGCCACTCGTAAGGATCACTACCCTCTTCCATTCATTGATCAAATGCTGGATCGCCTGTCAGGTAAATCACATTATTGCTTTTTAGATGGTTACACAGGCTACTTCCAGATTCATATAGCCCTTGAAGATCAGGAAAAGACTACTTTTACATGTCCTTTTAGGACTTATGCCTATAAGAGAATGCCCTTTGGCTTGTGCAATGCACCATCTACTTTCCAAAGGTGCATGATAAGTCTTTTCTCTGACCTTCTTGAGGACTATATGGAGGTTTTTATGGATGATTTTAGTGTTTATGGTGATTCCTTTAGCCTTTGCTTAGATAGTTTATCTAGAGTACTAGATAGATGTGTCAGTACAAACCTTGTATTGAATTTTGAAAAATATCATTTTATGGTAAGACAAGGAATTGTACTAGGACATGTTGTGTATAATACTGGCATTTCTGTAGATCTAGCAAAGGTGGATGTTATTTCTAGTTTGCCTTACCCCTCCTCTGTGAGGGAAGTCCGTTCGTTCTTTGGCCATGCAGGTTTTTACCGAAGATTCATTAAGGACTTTAGTAAGGTAGCATTTCCCCTATCCAGGTTACTGCAGAAAGATATCGAGTTCGAGTTCAGCGAGGATTGCAAACAAGCGTTTGATAAGTTGAAGACTGCCCTGACTCAAGCTCCAATTGTGAGAGGACCTGACTGAAGCCAGCCATTCAAAATCATGTGCGATGCTTCCAACCATGCAGTAGGAGTAGTGCTGGCTCAACGTGAAGGTAAAAGAACCTTTTGTCATTGCTTATGCGTCTAAGACTTTAGACACTGCTCAGTCTAACTACACTACTACTGAAAAAGAGCTTCTTGCTATTATTTTTGCTCTGGATAAATTCCGAGCCTATTTACTTGGTGCTAAGGTAGTAGTGTATTCAGACCACGCAGCTCTAAAGTATTTATTAGCTAAAAAGGAATCCAAACCAATGCTTATACGTTGGATACTGCTACTACAAGAATTTGATTTAGAAATAAAGGATAGGAGTGGTAACCAGAATCTAGTGGCAGACCACTTGAGTCGCCTTGAGCACATTAAATATGACTCCACTCCTATAGCTGATAATTTTCCATTTGATAACCTACATGCAGTATCTGAAGTAGTCCCTTGGTATGCACCTGTCGCTAATTATCTAGTTAGCCGCACTTTTCCTCCAAACTTTACTAAGCACCAAAAAGACAAGCTGAAAAGCGAGTCTAAATATTATATATGGGATGACCCATATTTATGGAGATGTGGCGCTGACCAGGTAATTAGAAGGTGTGTGCCTCAATCAGAATTCCAGTCCATTTTAGAGGCCTGTCACTCATCTGAGAGTGGAGGACATTTTGGCCCTCAAAGAACAGCTAGAAAAATCTTAGACTGTGGATTCTGGTGGCCCACTCTTTTTAAAGACGCTGCTGAATTTTGTAAATCTTGTCCCCCATGCCAAAGGTTTGGTAATATATCCCAGAGGGATGAAATGCCTCAACAAATTATGCTTTTCTATGAAATTTTTTATGTTTGGGGCATTGACTTCATGGGTCCATTCCCAAATTCTAATGGCCACCTTTATATACTGTTAGCTGTAGATTATGTTTCTAAATGGGTGAAAGCAATTCCTACCTGTACTGATGATGCTAACACTGTTGTTTCCTTTGTTAGAAACCACATTATTTGTCGCTTTAGATCACAACGAGCAATCGTGAGCGATCAAGGCATCCATTTTTGTAACAGGAGACTAACAAATTACTAAAGAAGCATGGGATCATTCATAAAGTAGCAAAAGCCTACCATCCTCAAACTAATGGGCAGGCCGAGGTGTCTAACAGAAAGATAAAGCGCATATTACATAAGATAGTCAAACCTCATAGAAGAGACTGGAGCACCAGGCAACAAGATGCACTCTGGGCATACAGAACATCATATAAGACACCCATTGGGATGAGTCCCTTTCGCTTAGTCTATGGAAAAGCCTGTCATCTTCCAGTTGAGGTGGACCACAAAGCTTTTTGGGCAGTAAAGGAGTGCAACATGGGATTTGAGAAAGTCGGAGCTGAAAGGAAGTTGCAACTGCAAGAATTGGAGTGCCTTCGCCTCGTAGCTTATGAGAATTCAAGGCTGTACAAGGAAAAAATGAAAGCTGTACATGATCAACACATCAAGAGGAAGGAGTTCCAACCTGGGGATTTAGTCCTCCTTTACAACTCCAGACTGAGGCTCATGCCAGGCAAGCTGCGATCAAGGTGGGAAGGTCCATATAGAGTCAAGAAGGCTGAGCCGTACGGAGTTTTTCACCTAAGTCACCCTTCAAGCTCTGGACTCATCAAGGTTGTGGACATCATTTGAAGCTCCACCATGGTGAGAAGGTGACAAAAAATAAGGAGTTAGATATCTTCCTCTTGAAGGATCCACTCGCAACAAAAAACTGAGCTACTGAAGCGTCCAACTTTAGGACATTAAAGCAAAGTGCTAGGTGGGAGACAACCCACCACGGTATGATCGTTCCTCTTCTTCTCCTTATCTTCCCTCACCTATAAATCTTCTCCGTACTACTGCCTATATCTTGTACCTCATCTGCATACTGCATTTGCATAAAAAAAAGAGAGAAAGAAATCGCACGCGACGCGCTAGCGTCACCGACGCGTCCGCGTTGCTTAAGCATTCGAAATAAAGAAGATTGGACAGTGAGTTACGCCGGAATGTGGCTAGAGGCGTGCCTTTGGCACAATTTGATCCACACGACCGCGTGGATGACGCAACCGCGTCATTTGTAAATTGGCCTCCCCACGCGTCCGCGTCGACCACGCGACCGCGTGGCCCAGCGATTCGACGTACCACGGGTGAATGGCCGAGAGTTGAGCTGGACTTGGGCTGCATTTGTGTTATTCGCACAAGTCCTGCCACGCTAACACGTGTTCTACACGTCCGCGCCGTAATTTTCATCTGGCCATCCACGCGATCGCGTCAACTACGCGATCGCGTCGCCCCTAATTTTGGCATAATACAATTTAAACAGAGAGTTGTGTGAGCGTGAAGCTGCCCTCGCGCCAGTAGCGCAAATCACGTCACGCATCCGCGTGACCGATGCGTCCGCGTCACCTCACTTAAGGGCTTTCCACGCGACCGCGTACCCCACGCGTCCGCGCCGTTTGCGCCGCCCAACTCATTCAAATCTGCCAGCCTGCTTTATCTTTTCTTTCCCCCAATCTTATTTCCTTCTCCCCTCTTCCTTCTCCCTCCCTTCTTTCTCTCTTCCACCCCCTCTCTTCCACCACCATTATCAAGGTTTTTCTTCTCTCTTCTTCCCTTTTTACTTTTTCATTCTTCTTTTTCTTATCATGTTTTCTTTTTCTTTTTCTTCTACTTTCCCTAACTATGTTTTCTTTTTCTTTTCCTATTCCTCCTATTGGTGTTGGAATTTTATTTGGGTCATTATTTTTTATATGTTGCTTATGGATTGTTTGGGATTTGTTTAAACAATTATATCTTATTTTTATGGGGTCACTTGCATGTTCTAATTAGTATTTTCCATACCTTATTTAATATGCATGCTATGTGTTTGTGAAAACCCCCATATAGAATTTTGCACTATTTTTAGATTTTTTTTTAAATCTACTACTCTATTTGCCTGCTTTTCACAAAACCCCTTTTCTATTTTATTACTTATATATAATTGTTTTTACAAACATCTTATTAATTTGAGCGACTTGGTAATCTAATTTGGACATTGAATGCTTGATCTGTGCTACTAGTGCCCTTTGCCAGCATGCCAATAAACACCTTGCATTCAATTTTCCTCCTATACACTTGCTATATTTCCATTGTTGATTTGCCACATGTAGTCATGATCATGTGTTCACATCATTATCCATACCTGTGCATTGATTACCACCCTTCCTATTCTTTTCCTTGCTATAACCCTTGTATGCTAATGACTTTCCTTGTTCCCTTTCAGGATGACCACCAAGAAAGGCAAAGAGAAAGCTACCTCCAAATCCACAACAAGAAAAGGAACAAAAAGACATTAGTGGCAAAACCTTCTTCAACTGCAGTCAAGCCCTCAACAAAAAGAATTAAAGGATTATAAAGGTTGATGAAAAGGAAAGAACCTTCCCAGCAAAGGACACTGCACGATTTCCAAATCGCTACTGTGAGCAGATGTTTCCTATTCTGGCAGCTCGGAATTACAACAATGAACACCTTCTTATCCTTCCGCCTCGTATTGCCAACTTTGTTGAGCCGCAAATTGCATAAAGACTTTGGGGATTCCTATAGAGACAGCCACGACAGGTCAATCTTTCTTGGGTAGTTGAATTCTACTCCAACTTCCACCTGCCAACCCTGCAGTCTGTTTATATACGTCAGAAGCAAGTCCACATTATAGAAGAGGCCATTCAGCGAGCCTTAGATCTTCCCCCTGCTCCAGAAGGATTGGACGCTTTTCAAGAAGCCGCACTCAAGCGCCAAGCATACAACTTTGACTGGGACGCTGTTCTCAGAGTTATCACTCAACCTGGCAGCAAATGGATCTTCGGATACCATCGTTCTCGTCCTAAGGGAATTTCGGCTTCCGCACTTACCTTAGAGGCTCACGTATGGGCACAGATTATGTCCCATTACGTCTTCCCGAGCACTCATGAGTCCTCCTTCACCGCAGACATGGCCGTTCTACTATGGTGCATCCTCACCGACCAGCTTCTAAATTTACTGAGACATATCCGGAATGCTATGGGATACGTGCATATCGCAGGCAACCTACCTTTCCCCGCCTTGGTCTCTGATATTGTCTCAGCAGCCGGAGTCTCATACAGAGCTGGAGACACCAAAGCCATACTTCCACGGGATGATCAGTACGTCCCTAACGGGAGATATCTCAAGCCACCAGTTGCCACTACCAGCCAGTCCACAGAGGATGCTGCAGTTCCTCCACCATCTACTAGTCAGTTGCTGCATCAAATACTGAAGCGGTTGGACCAACATGACAAGAAAGTAAAGCTCCGAGAGTGCCGCAACCACCGCCATTTCAAATACCTCAAGGAGCTATTCACAG
This sequence comes from Arachis stenosperma, assembly GCF_014773155.1. Lineage (NCBI taxonomy): Eukaryota > Viridiplantae > Streptophyta > Magnoliopsida > Fabales > Fabaceae > Arachis > Arachis stenosperma. The sequence goes on along the minus strand of NC_080378.1, from coordinate 51,306,082 downwards.
GCAATCACAGACCTGACGAGGACCCAGGCACTCTGGACTCCACTTCCTTTACCAGCACAGGGAGCCATGACGGTCCCGACTGTGGAGATACTGCCACCAGCCCACCATTGTTCCTGATAGATGGCACCGAGGACGGTGCAAAGCCTTAAGTGTGGGGAGGTCGGTCAGTACCTGACTTTCGGAGGTAATTCTTTTTCCCTAACACCAATTTCTTCTTCTTCAGAATAGGATAGATTGCATATTAGTAGGTAATCGCATGCATGTTCTACCTGATTGAAAAGACAATAAGTTTCTTTTAAGACCATATATTTTTCAAAATTTCACTAATTTAAATCAAAATATTTATGTTAAATTTGTTTGAAGTTGAAATTGGAATAGAATTTTTGAGCTAAAAAGAACACACAACCCGTGAGACCTTGAGCCTAAATACATGGTTACACTATTTAACCATAAACATTTTTTTTCTTGTGTGTTTACTTCTCTGTGATTGTAATCTGAATTTTGTTTTATCCTATATGTCCAAAATTAATGTGTTATGTGCATGCATATGATTGAGGCCATTGTTTGTTTAACTCACATATCTCAAATAAGCCAACCTTTTTTAACTACCTTTGTTAACCACTTTGAGCTATTTTTAATCCCATTCATTCTATATTGTACCACATTACTAGCCTTAAGCGAAAAACAATTGAAAATCCCAATTGAATCTTTGGTTAGCTTAAGATATAATTTGTGTGTTAATTGAGTATGGGAAAATTGTGGGAACAAAGGGTAATAGAAAATATATTATAATAGAATGAAGGGAATTTGGGTACCTATTCATGTGGAACCATAAAAGGAAATTACAAATCTATGTGCATTGGTAAGCTATACAAAAATAATAATAATAATAATAATATATTTTCTTTGTTTTAGTGAATAAGGGGACAAAATCACCCCAATGATAAGTCAGAATTTAATAATCAATGCACACATGATAAAATTAAAATAAAGGTTGATACATGAATATGGAATGTGAAAAGGAAATTCTGGGTAGCTAAGATGAATGTTGAAATTATATAGAGTATATGTATGTTAGGTAGGAGCTTGGGTTAATTAAAGATTCAATATATAAGCTCACTTAGCCATATGTGTATCCTCACCTTTACCTTAGCCCCATTACAACCATGAAAAGACCTCATGATGTTTGCATTGGCATTTTAAAATTGTTGATTGATTAGGTGATAAACAAAATTTTTTTGAAAGCATGATTAGAGAAGGATAGAGTGATTACCCCATATGCTAGAGATGATTAAAGTGCACATGCACCAACAGTAAGGGTTCAATGCTCAGTCCTGTATTCCCTGCTTTCACAAGCTATCTTCTTACAAATTTATTTACTTTTACAATATGCTCTGAATTAGTGAAATTTGCCCCATATTTTGTCTTAGAGAGCTTATCTATTTTTAATCATGTAGACCAACTCATATAGTTGCATTCATATGCATATAGGTTGCATTGCATTGCATGAGTCTTGCATGTTCCTGTTCATTCATGTTTATCTCCTTCAACTTAGCATGAGGACATGCTAATGTTTAAGTGTGGGAAGGTTGATAAACCACTATTTTATGATTCATATTGTGTTTAATCGTGTGGTTTTATCAAGTCTTTGCCCACTTATTCATATGATTTGCATGTAACTACAACTCCTTCCTAAAAATACTCTATGATTGAAAACATGCTTCTTTGGCTTTTATTTTCTTTTATTTAATCCTCTCTTATTACCATTAGATGCCTTGATATGTGTGTTAAGTGATTTCAGGAATTACAGGGCAGGAATGGCTTAAAGGATGGAAAGGAAGCATGAAAAAATGGAAGGAACACAAAGAATTGAGGAGATAACCAGTGAGAAGTCACGCGGTCGCATGGCTGACGCAACCGCGTGAAATGGAAAAAACAACAGTGACGCGCTCGCGTGCCTGACGCAACAGCGCGGATTGGAAGCTGCATGAACGACGCGAATGCGTGGACGACGCGCACGCGTGGTACCAAAAACGTCGAGTGACACGAACGCGTGGACGATGCGGCCGCGTGACGTGCGCGATCTGTAGAATTTCAGAAGTCAATGGCAGAGTTTCTGGGCCGAATTTCAACCCAATTTTTGGCCCAGAAACACATATTATAGCCAGGGAACATGCAGAGACAGAGGACAACATTCATTCCGCATTATTTTTAGTTTTTAGATCTGAATTTACTCCGCCCCTACGTTTACTTACTTGAACTTTCATAATTAGGATTTTGAAGATTTGGCTTTAGCTTTTGAGAAGAGTCTACCTCCGATACTAGTCATTATATTCTGTTATTTACTTTCCATTTATTCTTCCATATTCTTAATCCCCCCAGAGTTGACATTGGATTATTTTCACAAGTTATTAATATAGACTATTTTTATTTTCAATTAATCCCCTTCATTATTATTTATTATGTCTTCTTTTATTTTCTCCATTGATTTTGTGAAGTTCATAATTATGATAAGTGAGTAGTTCCATAACTTGATTGGGAGATGATTGAAAGGAAACCTTGAGTTGAATTACTCAAGAGAGAAATTATAATTGGGTTTATTGTTGGATCAACCTCTAATCATTGACACTAGTCCCTCCCAAGGGAGAGGATTAGAACTTGTGACTAGAAACAGCTTTTCAACTTGCCTGACTTTCTTTTACCCAATAAGGGATAACTAAGCAGAGCAACTTCCAATTATTAATTAATCTTGAGAGTACTTCAACAAGAATAGGGCTTCCAACTAATCTACTCCCAGTCAAGGCTTTTATTTAAAATTAATTAAATTCTCTAAATTAATTTCCTGTTTATCAACTCAACCATTTTTGAAAACACCTGATTGATAAAATAGCACATCTCTCTGCAACTCGTTAGGAGACGACCTGGGATTCATACTCCCAGTATTTTAATTTCAATATTGTGACAACCATTCTAAATTGATAAGCGGATTTTCAGCTGGTTAAGGACTGTACTTGCAACGTATTTCTGTTAATAATTTCTTAACTCGCCAATTTCCGCCACATCACTCTTCCATGGATGGTGGTGATGGGATGGAGAGATTATTTTGTGGTTGAAAGGAAGTGCACTAGAGCTTAAGGGTTGAATATTGGAGGTAGAAGGTTGGTCCATGCAGGATATAAGATTTTGGATTTTAGAGGTGAGACCAAGGAGAGAGGTAAGTATGTTTTCCATAGAGGTTTGGGGTGGATAGGACGGTTCATTTGTTGGGAGAAAGGGTTCATGGTAGGAAGGTGGTTCATCTTGATAATGATAAGGAGATGGTGTATATTGAGGTGGTGGTTCATGAGAGTAATTGTGTTGGAATGGGGGTGGTTCTATGTATGGTTCATTTGGCTCATAAGGTGGTTGGTATGGTGGATACGGGTTAGGGTCATATGGAGGTGAATGGCGGAAAGGGGCTTGTGAGTATGGTGGTCCAAAGTCATGTTGAGGAGGGGGTTCATAGGCATATGGTGGTGGTTGTTGATAATCAAAAGAGCGCTCACCATAGCCATTGTCTTGATATGCATCGCAGAATGGTTGTTGATAGCCCATTGGAGGTGGTTGTTGCCATGAGGGTTGATTAAATCCTTGTGGTTCCTCCCATCTTTGATTGTTCCATCCTTGATGCGTGTTCTCATTATAGCGTCCATTCCCTGCAACATAATTTGAACTAAACTCATAGCGAAAGGGGTGAGAATTCATAGTAGCAAGAGAAAATAAAAACAAAAATTAATAAAAAGCAAATATTTACAATAACCAATAATAAGGCACACGTTTGCAATCCCCCGGCAACGGCGCCATTTTGACAATCGGATTCCTACTAGTAAAGAAATTCACAGAAATATAATCGCATTGTAAGTATAGTTTCTAAACCAACAGAGAATCCTTTCATACAAAAGTTAGGTTGTCACTTAAGCAAACCCAATAAAATTGATAACCGAGTATTCAAACCTCGGGTTGTCTTCTCAAGGAATTGCAGGGAGGTGTGTCTATTATTGGTTATGGAAAATTGTATACTTTTGGGTTTTTTGAAATATTGAGCAAGGAAAATAAATTGCAAGGGAAATAAATTAATAATTGAAAAACTCTTGGCAAGGTATGAGAACTGGAATTCCTATCCTAGTTATCCTTATCAGGTGTGATGAAATTGGGTTTTAATCCCACTTGGTCAGCCTTTACTAAAAAAAGGAAGGTCAAGTGGACTAATTAGCTTGATCCTCAAGTCCTAGTCAATCCTTATGGAAGGACTAATTTTAGAGTGATCTAGATCAATCAGTAATTCCAATTTCAATCAACAGCTAAGTTTGATAACTCAAGTGTCTCTAATTAATCAACCAAAGCTAAGAATGTAAAAAGCTAAATAAAATCATAGATTTGAAATACCTCAAATTTCATTAATAAAAGAAAATCAATCAAACATAAAGAGTTCATAAACCAAATTGAGAAAATAAGTAAAAGGAACATTGAACCTAAAAATTGAGAGAAGAAGAAATCCTAATTCCTTTAAGAGGAATCCTAATCCTAAATCCTAAGAGAGAGGTCCTCTCTCTAAAAACTACATCTAAACCTAAAATTTTGTGTATGATCTCATATCATGAGTCTCTGCATGTTCCCTAACTTTAATTTGTGTTTCTGGGCCGAAATCTGGGTCAAAACGCGGCCTGAAATTGCCCCCAGCATTTTTTGTTAATTCTGCAGATCACGCGTGTCACGCGTACGTGTCGTCCACGCGTGTGCGTCATTCAGCATTTTTCCTTGCCACACGTACGCGTCGTCCTCGCGTTCGCGTCACTCGTGCAGCTTCCAATCCACGTGTTCGCGTCTGGCACGCGAGCGCGTCACTGCGATTTCCTCCATTTCGCGCGGTCGCGTGAGCCATGCGTCCGTATCACTTCTCGCTGGTCATCTCCTTAATTTCTTGTGTTCCTTCCATTTTTGCAAGCTTCCTCTCCATTCTCTAAGCCATTTCTGCCCTATGAAGCTTGAAACACTTAACGCACAGATCACGGCTTCAAATGGTATAAAAGAGAAATTAAAATACACAATTTAAAGTTTTAGGAAGCAAGTTTTCAATCATAGAATAAATTTGAGAAGGAATTGTAATATCATGCAATTCATATGAATAAGTGGGTGAAAAGCTAATAAAAACCACTCAATTTAGTACAAGATAAACCATAAAATAGTGGTTTATCAGAAGTCCTAGCTAATCCTGAGGCACTTGTGAGAAGAAACATGGTCCACGAATTCTATGCAAATTTGTGGCTGACAGATAAGCAAAAATTAGAGGAAACTGCCTTCCACACCTTTCGAACTATGGTCAGAGAGAAGATTATTTACTTGCACCTTGATAAAGTGAGAGAAGTCCTTAAACTTCCTCAACTACAAGATGATCCAGAGTCCTTTAATAAGAGAATGGATAAAGATAAAAGGTTGGATCAAGTTCTAGAGGATATATGCCTCCTTGGAACCAAGTGGATAACCAACACAAAAGGTGTCTCAAACCAACTGAAGAGAGGATATCTCAAACCAGTTGCTAGGGGCTGGCTGGATTTCATTGGGCGTTTTATTCTTCCCACTAGTAACCGCTCTGAAGTCACTGTCAAGAGGGCAGTGATGATTCACTATATTATGCTGGGAAAAGAGGTGGAGGTTCATTAGCTAATTCCTTGTGAAATTTACACATTTGCACACAAGGAATCCACTGAAGCCAAGTTGGCTTACGCAAGCTTGATCAGTCTGTTATGTAAAGATGCTGGGGTGAAGATAGGTGTAGATGAGTATATCCCAATTGAACGCCCAATCACCAAAAAGGTAATGGATGGACCTCAAGTTCAAGACAACCTCAGCGAAAGGAGGGCGCATGAACTCCTTCCAAAAATTCCTCAATTTGACTATTGGGCCTGCTTAGAACCTAATCATCCAAGTAGATCCTAGTACAAAAGCACCACAGGCATGTATCTTAAGGTTCAAGCTATTGGTGCCTAGCTTATTCATTGTTTCTTTCTTTCTATGTTAACAACGTTAGTGCTACCCGTTAGTGGCCTAACTTTGCCACTAACGTTGGCTTCTCTTTTTTTTCGTCTCTTTTTCTTTTTGCAAGGATCTTTTGTTTACGAAGATTTTATATAATGCACATTAAGCTCCTACTTAAGGGAACACTATACCCTTCAACTTTATTAGTGGACTTACTAAGTATTCAAGCATGCACCACCACATAACCTTATTCTATCTTCTATTAAAATGGACTGTTACTCTTTCTCTGTTTCACAACATTTTCTTTTATTCAAGCATGGGGAACAAAACATACAACTTAAGCAAGATGGCATGGCATAAGCACTTAGACTAGCAAGCTAAAATGACAATTAAAAGAGAACAAACAGAATGCAAATAACTTCAACTAAAAATAAACTCATGAAGTAGATATGGAAGCATGCTCTTCCTTATTTAAGTTGATGAACAAGGAGCTGCACAACTTTTTACTCTTTGACATTCTTTCCCTTCTTCTTCTTCTCTCCTTCTTGGTCTCCCTCTTGCTGGCTGCTTGCACCTCCTTTCTCTTTTTGTTTCCCCTTTTGCTTCTTCCAAAATCCAGCTTTTTTCATCTTCTTCTCCACTGCCTCTGCATGGCGAATTGCTCTTCCTTCTTCCATTTCCCTTAGCTCCTTAAAGACTTCATTATACTTTTTGATCGCTGGGTGTAGATTAGGCATATATCCAATTATATAATTGAGCTTAGCCTGGGCATTCATGTTATAATCGGTTATGTTTATATGTCTTCCTTCATAAACAGTGTTGAATTCATTGAACGCTCTCATGTTGTCAATCTGGCATTGGGTAAGCTCTTGCATTTGATTCTCTAGATGGACTTGCCTTCCTGTTACTTGGTGGATGGATTGAGAGATTTGGGAGTAATTCTCCTTGTGTTGTTCTATTAATTGCATATGCAACTCCTTTTGTTGATTTATGAGCTGGAATTGGAAGTGCCTTTGTTGTTATTGGCTTTGCAAAAACTGCCTTGATAGAGCATCAATGACTTCTTGCATTTGACTCATGTCCAAGGTGGCTGGAACTTGTTCCTCCTCATGTTGCTCGTCTTCTTGATGTTCCTCTTCTTGTTGTTCTACTGTCCTCTTCCTTTGAGGCCTTCTTTGACTTTCGGCAGTCGTGACATATGACATTCTTTGGGGAGTGATTGCCTTGCCCATGGTTAACCAATCTGGGTTTACATCCTCAAACACCACCTTAGCTTTCTTGCATAGGCGCAAGATGGTGCTAGGGTAGTAGAGTCAAGAGTCAGGATCACTCTTCTCAGATATCTTTTGAATGTTCTTTGCTATGAGTTCATGGGCTCTTATTTCCCCTCCTGTCATAATGCAATGCACCATGGTGGCTCTCTTGATATTGACCTTTGAATCATTGGCACTAGGGAGGATGGATTTCCTTACAATTTCAAACCATCCTTTGGCTTTTGGAATAATGTCTCCTCTTCTAATGAACCTTGGCATTCTCTAGGAATCCCTTACCCAGTCAGCCCCTATCACACAGATGTCATTGACAATTTGCTCACAATCAGGGTCACTACTCACTCTTTCATGATAGCCTTAGGACTAAAATAAACATCCACACCTCTTACGTAGCTCTTGTAAGAGGTGTCTTTACTCGTATCCTCCCTCACTGTACTGACATAGAATTCTTGGACAAGATTTGCATTTATTCTTGTGATCGAATTGGTGAGGAGCTCCCATCTTCTTCTTTCAACCTTCTCTTTGATCTATTGACATTCATCATCCGGAAGTTGGAATGGTATCTCGGGTAATATTTCTTTAGGTCTCATCCACTCAAGTTATATTTCATTAAACACGGATTTGAATCTCCAATTATCAAAGAGAATTCCTCCACAAGCTCGTTTCCCTTTCTCCTTTTAAAACTTGATGATGCCATTGGTTTGAAATTATCCGAATAGAAGAGAAAGAAGGGATAGGGAAGAGTGGCAAGAATGGCTTGTATAAGAGAGAATGAGAGTGTATCTTAAGAGTGAAGGTAAGTGATTGGTTGAGTGAAAACAAGAAATAATTGAGCAAAGAAGTATAAAGGTGATCAAAGGAACATAAGAAGTGAAATGTGAATGCAAGGAGGTGTAGCTTTTAGTATGAGGTCCGAACCAAATGAAGGTTATTTGTAATGAAGAGTGGTGAAAGAATGAATGGTAAGGATTAAATTGGGCATGGTGGGAATGAAGGGTGAATGCAAGATTGAATGGAGACAAGTATTGCTTCTTTATGAGGTTGGTAGGTTCAGTTATCAAGGTGTTCTTATGACACACCTAGCTACCCAATGTATGCAAGGTTGTGCCTTCCAAGGAGCAATTTCCAAGGACATGTGACTAGAGTAGCCGAACCCTTTGCTTGACTTGTCCTCTCCATCAATCTTCTCCTCCATATACCTATCCAAATCAACAAAACAAGAATTGAATCAAATTGGTGGCGGCAAAAAGTGAAATGTAACAACTAACTTTCAAATTTTCATTAATTGACAAAATAAACAAGAAAATTAAGTAATCCTCATAAATAAAAAACCAACGTGACTCCTTGCAAGTGTGCATGTGACATATGTGAACACCAAACTTAGTGTTTGGTCATGTGGTACAAAGAGTTAGATTCAATTCCTAGGATGTACATATTATGAGCCTTATGCATCATCCTAGGTGTCTTGCACACCAAACTTGTTGTTCACCATATGCTTCATGCAAGAGTTTGATTAAATCCTTGTCACCTTTGATTCAATCATCATGAGGACTACTTTATCATCTACTTTCAAACATAAACTCAAAATAATGCAGGGCATGGATCACTTGTCATGAAATTCAAGACTTTTAAGCAATTTGATTCTCATCCTTCAAGCTTATAGCATATGTTGAACACCAAACTTAATGTTTGGCTATATACATCAAGAAAATATTTGAGTAAATATCCTAAGATGTCTATATGTTCATCATGCTTGAAATCATCTTAGGGTGCCTCTAGGCACACCAAACTTAGAAGTTGATCTTATGCTTCATGAAAATGCCAAGTGCAATATCAAATTGTTAATGGAAGCCTGAATTCATGATAGAAAACCATTTGTTATTATCACTAAAGCAGGAAATGAAAAATGCTAAACATGGGTTGCCTCTCATGAAGCGCTCTTTTATCGTCACTAGCTTGACAGTTGTTCTCTATTAGGGGGGCTGATGATCATAGTGTCTCAGTTTGTCTCCTCTCACTGTGAGCTTCCTTCCATTGTCTTGTTTTATGATCTCTATATGCTCCAATGAAAGGATCTTGTTGACAGTGTAATATCCAGAAGAATATGGAGGCGTTTTCAACTGTTGATAAATTAACTTCACTTTGTCTCCCAGTGAGAACCCTTCAGTTAAAATCTTCTTGTTCCTCCACCCCTTAGGCACCTTTTCTTTACTCTTCTTCCCTTTTCTTGATGACTCTCCCCTCTTTGTGATTTCCATGTCAAGAGCTTTCTTCTTTACTGTCCCTTCTAGTGTCTTTTCTTGTAGCTCCTTTTCAGCTTTTCTGTCCTCTTGATCCTTCTGCTTCTCTTCAGTCTCATCCTTCTCCCCCCAAGGCTGAGTTTATGAGTCCTAAAGATGACTCCTTAGACTTCTCCTTCCAGTTTAAGTCCTCATCCTCAATCCTCATGCAATTTTCCTTTTTGGCAGGGAGTTGTATTTCTTTGAAGACATTGCGGGTTATCTGTTCATCATGTGCTCTTAGAATCATTTCACCATTTTCTACATCAATAATTGCTCTTGCTGTGGCTAGAAAAGGTCTTCCCAAGATGATTGAGTCACTTCCTTCCTCATCTAAGTCCAGTATCACAAAATCAGTAAGAAAAATGAACTTGCCAACCTTGACTAGAAGGTTCTCCACCACTCTATTGGGTATTATAAGGGATCTATCAGCTAATTACAGTGACATTCTGGTGGACTTCACCTCTTCTATTAATAGCTTTCTCATCATAGAAAGTGACATCAAATTGATGCTTGATCCCAAGTCACACAAAACTTTGTCAATTGGTATGTTCCCAATGGTACATGGTATAAAGAAACTCCCTGGATCCTTGAGTTTGGGTGGCAATCCTTTCTGAATCACAGCACTACATTCCTAGGTGAGGATCACAGTTTTTTTCTCCTTTTAACTCCTTTTCTTGTTGATGAGTTCCTTCAGAAACTTTGCATTGAGAGGCATTTGTTCTAAGGCTTCAGCAAGTGGAAGGTTGATCTCCAACTTCTTGAAAATCTCCAAGAATTTAGGGAATTGTTGGTCCTTCAGCTCTTTGTGCACTCTCTGAGGATAAGGTAGTGGAGGGACATATGGCTTCACCTCCTTTTTCTGCTCTTGTGGTTGTGCCTCTGAGACTTGCTTGCTCTTCCTTGAAGTTTGTGGTTCATCCTCTTTCTTGGGATCCTCCTTGTCATGCTTTGCAACCTCTAATTCTTCTTTGCTGGCAACCTTGTTGTCATTCTCCAATGTCTTGCCACTTGTAAGTTGTATAGCTTTGCATTCTTTCTTTGGGTTATTGGTTGGTCTCTCAACAGGCTACTTAGACAGTTCCTAATTTGTCTTTCCAAGTTCCTTATTGAAGCTTCATAATTCTTGCTTGCCATCTGTTGATTCTTTATGAGTTTCTCCATCATCATCTCTAAGTTAGATATTCTTTAGGATTCTTAATGTGGTTGTGGTTGAGTGTGGGATGTTAATGGTTGGTGGAAGTTGGTTGGGATGTTTGAGGGGTTGTTTTGTGGATAGAAGGTGGATGTGGAAAGACTATTTTGTGGTTTTCTATATGGATTGTTGTTAATCGGTTGCTGGTTTTGGTTATTTATGTTGCGGAAGCTGTTTGGGTTAGAATTCCTTTGTCATTGATTCTGGTTTTTTTCCCATCTCAGGTTGGGGTGGTTCTTCCATGAGGAGTTATATGTGTCCCTATGGAAATCATTTTGGCCAGAACCTGGGTTGTGCATGTATTGGACTTGCTCAGGCTGCTGTTCACTGTTGTATGCTTCATAGTTATCTTCACTCTGACTGCAGCCAATTGCAGTCCATCTATACTCTTTGACATCATCTCCATCTATTGTTAAAGTTGCTGGTGCATGAGCTTGTTCTGGGCTAAGATTCCATCCATACCTTCAAGCTCATAAACACCTCTTTTGGGAGCTGCTTGTCTTTTCGAGGAATAAAAATATTGGTTGTTGGCCACCATATATATGAGATCATGTGCTTCCTCTGGAGTTTTCATCATTTGCAATGACCCTCCTGAAGAGTAATCCAATGCTTTTCTGCCTTCATGGATAGATCTTCATAGAAGTTTTGGAGCTTTACCCGCTCACTAAACATATCAGCAGGACATCATATGATTAATGTCTTGTACCTATCCCAAGCCTCATATAGGGATTCTTCATCCAATTGTCTGAAGGTTTACATCTCAATCTTGAGCTTGATGATTCTCTGAGGGAGGTAGAACTTGGCTAAGAACTTGCTAACCAAGTCATCTGGTGCGCGAAATTGTGAACTATACTTTTTCACAACTCTCATAATCCCTGGTAATGGCTCCAAAAACTTGGTGCGCTCAATACCATGGCATTACACAACTTCGCACAACTAACCAGCAAGTGCACTGGGTCGTCCAAGTAATAAACCTTACGTGAGTAAGGGTCGATCCCACGGAGATTGTTAGTATTGAAGCAAGCTATGGTCATCTTGTAAATCTTAGTCAGGCAAACTCAGATATATATGGTGATGAACGAAAATAACATAAAAGATAAAGATAGTGATACTTATGTAATTCATTGGTAGGAACTTCAGATAAGCGCATGAAGATGCCTTCCCTTCCGTCTCTCTGCTTTCCTACTGTCTTCATCCAACCCTTCTTACTCCTTTCCATGGCAAGCTCATATAGGGTCTCACTGTTGTCAGCAGCTACCTCCCATCCTCGCAGTGAAAGCTAATGCACACACTCTGTCACAGTGCTGCCAATCACCGGTGTGGTTCCCTCCCCTATCGGAATAGAATAACTCTTTTGCGTCTGTCACTAATGCCCAGTAGGTTACAGGTTTGAAGCACGTCACAGTCATTCAATCATTGAATCCTACTCAGAATACCACAGACAAGGTTAGACCTTCCGGATTGTCTTGAATGCTGCCATCAGTTCTTGCCTATACCACGAAGACTCTGATCTCACGGAATGGTTGGCTCGTTTGTCAGGCGAGCACTCGGTTGTCAGGCGATCAACCATGCATCGTGCAATCAGGAATCCAAGAGATATTCACTAAGCCTCAGATGCTTGTAGAACAAGAATGGTTGTCAGTCACCTTGTTCATGGGTGAGAATGGTGATGGGCGTCAATCATCACCTTCATCATGTTGAAGAACAAGTGATATCTTGGACAAAGAACAAGCGGAATTGAATGGAAGAACAATAGTAATTGCATTAATACTCGAGGTACAGCAGAGCTCCACACCTTAATCTATGGTGTGTAGAAACTCCACCATTGAAAATACATAAGCATAAGGTCTAGGCATGGCCGAATGGCCAGCCTCCCAATGATCTAAGAACTAGAATGTCCAAAGATGATCTAGAGATCTAAAAGTGATCAAAAGATTTAAAAGTGATCAAAAGGTTTCTATACAATAGTAAAAGGTCCTACTTATAAGAAACTAGTAGCCTAGGGTGTACAGAAATGAGTAAATGACATAAAAATCCTCTTCCGGGCCCACTTGGTGTGTGCTTGGGCTGAGCAATGAAGCAATTTCGTGTAGAGACTCTTTTTGGAGTTAAACGCAAGCTTTGGTGCCAGTTTGGGCGTTTAACTCCCATTTGGGTGCCAGTTCCAGCGTTTAACGCTGGGATTCCTTGAGGTGACTTTGAACGCCGATTTGGGCCATCAAATCTTGGGCAAAGTATGGACTATTATATATTGCTGGAAAGCCCAGGATGTCTACTTTCCAACGCCGTTGAGAGCGCGCCAATTAGGCTTCTGTAGCTCCAGAAAATCCGCTTCAAATGCAGGGAGGTCAGAATCCAACAACATCTGCAGTCCTTTTTGGTCTCAGGATCAGATTTTTGCTCAGGTCCCTCAATTTCAGCCAGAAAATACCTGAAATCACAGAAAAACACACAAACTCATAGTAAAGTCCAGAAAAGTGAATTTTAATTAAAAACTAATAAAAATATACTAAAAACTAACTATATCATATCAAAAACATACTAAAAACAATGCCAAAAAGTATACAAATTATCCGCTCATCACAACACCAAACTTAAATTGTTGCTTGTCCTCAAGCAACTGAAAATCAAATAAGATAAAAAGAGGAGAATATGCAATGAATTCCAAAAACATCTGTGAAGATCAGTATTAATCAGATGAGCGGGGCTTTTAACTTTTTGCCTCCGAACAGTTTTGGCATCTCACTCTATCCTTTGAAATCCAGAATGATTGGCTTCTTTAGGAACTTAGAATCCAGATAGTGTTAATGATTCTCTTAGTAAAGTATGATGATTCTTGAACATAGCTATTTACTGAGTCTTGGCTGTGGCCCAAAGCACTCTGTCTTCCAGTATTACCACCGGATACATACATGCCACAGACACATAATTGGGTGAACCTTTTCAGATTGTGACTCAGCTTTGCTAAAGTCCCCAATTAGAGGTGTCCAGGGTTCTTAAGCACACTCTTATTGCCTTGGATCACAACTCTTATTCCTTTCTCTTTTTTTTTCGTTTTTTTTTTTCGGTTTTTTTTTTTTTTTGAAATGCTTTTTCTTGCTTCAAGAATCATTTTATTGATTTTTCAGATCCTCAGTAACATGTCTCCTTTTTCATCATTCTTTCAAGAGCCAACATTCATGAACCACAAATTCAAAAGACATATGCACTGTTTAAGCATACATTCAGAGAACAAAAATATTGCCACCACATCTAAATAATTAAACTATTATAAAATTCAAAATTCATGCAATTCTTTCTTTTATCAATTAGGCACGTTTTTATTGAAGAAAGGTGATGGATTCATAGGACATTCATAACTTTAAGGCACAGACACTAATGATCATAAGACACAAACATGGATAAACATAAGCATTAAAATTCGAAAAACAGAAGAACAATAACAAGAAAATCAAAGAACGGGTCCACCTTAGTGATGGCGGCTCTTTCTTGCTCTTGAAGATCCTATGGAGTGCTTGAGCTCCTCAATGTCTCTTCATTGTCTTTGTTGCTCCTCCCTCATGATTCTTTGATCTTCTCTAATTTCATGAAGGATGATGGAGTGTTCTTGATGCTCCACCCTCAGTTGTCCCATGTTGGAACTTAGTTCTCCTAGGGAGGTGTTTAGTTGCTCCCAATAGTTTTGTGGAGGAAAATTCATCCCTTGAGGAATCTCAGGGATCTCATGATGAGTGAGATCTCTTGTGTACTCCATCCTTTTCTTGGTGATGGGCTTGTCCTCATCAATGGGAATGTCTCCCTCTATGTCAACTCCAACTGAATAACAGAGGTGACAAATGAGATGAGGAAAGGCTAACCTTGCCAAGGTGGAGGTCTTGTCCGCCACCTTATAGAGTTCTTGGGCTATAACCTCATGAACCTCTATTTCTTCTCCAATCATGATACTATGGATTATGATGGCCCGGTCTATGGTAACTTCGGACCGGTTGCTAGTGGGGATGATTGAGCGTTGTATGAACTCTAACCATCCTCTAGCCACGGGCTTGAGGTCATGCCTTCTCAATTGGACCGGCTTTCCTCTTGAATCTTGCTTCCATTGTGCGCCCTCTTCACATATGACTGTGAGGACTTGGTCCAACCTTTGATCAAAGTTGACCCTTCTAGTGTAAGGATGCTCATCTCCTTGCATCATAGGCAAGTTGAACGCCACCCTCACACTCTCCGGACTAAAATCCAAGTATTTCCCCCGAACCATAGTGAGATAATTCTTTGGATTCGGGTTCACACTTTGGTCATGGTTCTTTGTGATCCATGCATTGGCATAGAACTCTTGAACCATCAAGATTCCGACTTGTTGAATGGGGTTGGTAAGAACTTCCCAACCTCTTCTTCGGATCTCATGGCGGATCTCCGGATATTCACCCTTTTTGAGTGAAAAGGGGACCTCGGAGATCACCTTCTTCAAGGCCACAACTTCATAGAAGTGGTCTTGATGCACCCTTGAGAGGAATCTATCCATCTCCCATGACTCGGAGGTGGAAGCTTTTGCCTTCCCTTTCCTCTTTTTAGAGGTTTCTCCGGCCTTGGATGCCATAAATGGTTATGAAAAAGCAACGCTTTTACCACACCAAACTTAAAATGTTTGCTCGTCCTCGAGCAAAAGAAGAAAGAAGAGAGTAGAAGAAGAAGAAATGAGGAAGAGGGAGATGGTGGTGTATTCAGCCAAGAAGGGGGAAGAAAGGGTGTTTAGGTTGTGTGAAAATGAAGAGTTGAAGAAGGGTATTTATAGGAGAGAGGGGGGTAAAGGTTCGGCCATTATGGGTGGGTTTGGGAGGGAAAGTGGTTTGAATTTGAAGGGTGAGGTTGGTGGGGTTTTATGAAGGAGGGATGTGAGTGGTGAAGAGAAAGATGGGATTTGATAGGTGAGGGGTTTTTGGGGAAGAGGTGAGAGAGTGATGGTAGGGTCCTGTGGGGTCCACAGATCCTGTAGTGTCAAGGAAAAGTCATCCCTGCACCAAATGTTGCTCAAAATCACGTTTTGAGCCATTTCTGGCGTCAAACGCCGGGCTGGTGCCCATTCCTGGCGTTTAACGCCAGGTTCTTGCCCTTTACTGGCGTTTAACGCCAGTCTGGTGCCCCTTTCTGGCGTTAAACGCCCAGAATGGTGCCAGACTGGGCGTTAAACGCCCAACTGCTAGGCTTACTGGCGTTTAAACGCCAGCAGCTTCTTCCTCCAGGGTGTGCTGTTTTTCTTCCTGTTTTTCATTCTGTTTTTGCTTTTTTCATTGTTTTTGTGACTTCTTATGATCATCAACCTACAAAAAAGATAAAATAACAAAAGAAAATAATTAATTATAAAACATTGGGTTGCCTCCCAACAAGCGCTTCTTTAATGTCATTAGCTTGACAGAGGACTCTCATGGAGCCTCAGAAGTACTCAGAACCATGTTGGAACCTCCCAACACCAAACTTAGAGTTTGAATGTGGGGTTTCAACACCAAACTTAGAGTTTGGTTGTAGCC
The DNA here is from genome assembly GCF_014773155.1 of Arachis stenosperma. Classification (NCBI taxonomy): domain Eukaryota; kingdom Viridiplantae; phylum Streptophyta; class Magnoliopsida; order Fabales; family Fabaceae; genus Arachis; species Arachis stenosperma. The sequence goes on along the minus strand of NC_080378.1, from coordinate 51,289,800 downwards.
TCCCAACACCAAACTTAGAGTTTGACTGTGGGGGCTCTGTTTGGCTCTGTTTTGAAAGGAGCTCTTCATGCTTCCTCTCCATGATGACAGAGGGATATCCTTGGGCCTTAAACACCAAGGATTTTTCATTCACTTGAATGATTAACTCTCCTCTGTCAACATCAATCACAGCCTTTGCTGTGGCTAGGAAGGGTCTGCCAAGGATGATGGATTCATCCATGCACTTCCCAGTCTCTAGGACTATGAAATCAGTAGGAATGTACTGGTCTTCAACTTTAACCAGAACATCCTCTACAAGTCCATGGGCTTGTTTTCTTGAGTTGTCTGCCATCTCTAATGAGATTCTTGCAGCTTGCACCTCTAAGATCCCTAATTTCTCCATTACAGAGAGGGGCATGAGGTTCACACTTGACCCTAAGTCACACAAGGCCTTCTTGAAGGTCATGGTGCCTGTGGTACAAGGTATAGAAAACTTCCCAGGATCCTGCCTCTTTTGAGGCAGTTTCTGCCTAGACAAGTCATCCAGTTCTTTGGTGAGCAAGGGAGGTTCATCCTCCCAAGTCTCATTTCCAAATAACTTGTCATTTAGTTTCATGATTGCTCCAAGGTATTTAGCAACTTGCTCTTCAGTGACATACTCATCCTCTTCAGAGGAAGAATACTCATCAGAGCTCATGAATGGCAGAAGTAAGTCCAATGGAATCTCTATGGTCTCATTTTGAGCCTCAGATTCCCATTGTTCCTCATTGAGGAACTCAGAGGAGAGTGGTGCACGCCCACTGGGGTCTTTCTCAGTGGCGTCTTCTTCCTCTCTTTCCTCTCCATATTCGGCCATGTTGATGGCCTTGCACTCTCCTTTTGGATTTTCTTCTGTATTACTTGGGAGAGTACTAGGAGGGAGTTCAGTAACTTTCTTGCTCAGCTGACCCACTTGTCCTTCCAAATTTCTGATGGAGGACCTTGTTTCATTCATGAAACTTTGAGTGGTCTTTATTAGATCAGAGACCATTGTTGCTAAGTCAGAAGTATTCTGCTTAGAACTCTCTGTCTGTTGCTGAGAAGATGATGGAAAAGGCTTGCCATTGCTAAACCTGTTTCTTCCACCATTATTGTTATTGAAACCTTGTTGAGGTCTCTCTTGATTCTTCCATGAGAGATTTGGGTGATTTCTCCATGAAGAATTGTAGGTATTTCCATAGGGTTCTCCTAGGTAATTCACCTCTTTCATGGAAGGGTTCTCAGGATCATAAGCTTCTTCCTCAGATGAAGCATCCTTAGTACTGTTTGGTGCATTTTGCATTCCAGACAGACTTTGAGAAATCAATTTGACTTGTTGAGTCAATATCTTATTCTGAGCCAATATGGCATTCAGAGTGTCAATCTCAAGAACTCCTCTCCTCTGACTAGTCCCATTGTTCACAGGATTCCTTTCAGAAGTGTACATGAATTGGTTATTTGCAACCATTTCAATCAATTCTTGAGCTTCTGCAAGCGTCTTCTTCAGATGAAGAGATCCTCCAGCAGAGCTATCCAAGGACATCTTAGATAGTTCAGAGAGACCATCATAGAAAATACCTATGATGCTCCATTCAGAAAGCATGTCTGAAGGACATCTTCTGATTAATTGTTTGTATCTTTCCCAAGCTTCATAGAGGGATTTTCCATCCTTCTGTCTGAAGGTTTGGACTTCCACTCTAAGCTTACTCCATCTTTGTGGTGGAAAGAACTTTGCCAAGAAGGCATTGACTAGCTTTTCCCAAGAGTCCAGGCTTTCTTTAGGTTGAGAATCCAACCATATTCTAGCTCTGTCTCTTACAGCAAAAGGGAATAGCATCAGTCTATAGACCTCAGGGTTAACCCCATTAGTCTTGACTGTGTCACAGATTTGCAAGAATTCAGCTAAAAACTGATGAGGATCTTCCATTGGAAGTCCATGGAACTTGCAATTCTGTTGCATTAGAGAAACTAATTGAGGCTTAAGCTCAAAGTTGTTTGCTCCAATGGCAGGGATAGAGATGCTTCTCCCATAGAAGTCGGGAGTAGGTGCAGTAAAGTCACCCAGCACCTTCCTTGCATTGTTGGCATTGTTGTTGTTTTCGGCTGCCATGGGTTCTTCTTCTTTGAAGAATTCGGTCAGGTCCTCTAAAGAGAGTTGTGCTTTGGCTTCTCTTAGCTTTCTCTTCAAGGTCCTTTCGGGTTCAGGATCAGCTTCAACAAGAATGCCTTTGTCTCTGCTCCTGCTCATATGAAAGAGAAGAGAAAAAGGAAATGTGGAATCCTCTATGTCACAGTATAGAGATTCCTTGAAATGTCAGAGGAAAAGAGAAATAGAAAGAAGAAGGGGAAGAAGAATTCGAACTTTAATTAGATAAGGTTCGAATTGTGCATTTAGAAGGAGTGGTACTCCATAAATAGAAGGATGTGAGAAGGAGGGAAGAGGATTTTCGAAAATTCAATTAAAAGATTTTGAAAACATTTTGAAAATTTGATTGATAATTTTCGAAAATTGAAAGTGGAAGAGAAATCAAGTGATTTTTGAAAAAGATTTTGAAATTAGAAACTAAAAGGATTTGATTGAAAACTAATTTGAAAAAGATATGATAAAAAAAAATATGATTGAAAGGTTATTGTCTTAAAAAGATGTGATTGAGAAGATATGATTTGAAAACCATTTTAAAAGATATGTTTTGAAAATTATTTTAAAAGATTTGATTTGGAAAATTAGTGACTTGCCTAACAAGAAAAGATATGATTCAAACATAAAACCTTCCTTAACAGAAAAGGCAAAAAATGTTCAATCAAATCATTAATTGTTAGTAAGTATCTTTGAAAGGAAATAAATTTTGAAAACATTTGAGTGAAAAGATTTGATTTGAAAAAGATTTGGTTTTGAAAAACTTGAAAAAATTGATTTGAAAACAAAATCTTCCCCCTAGCACCATCCTGGCGTTAAACGCCCAGAATGGTATACATTCTGGCATTTAACGCCCAAAATGCTACCTCTTTGGGCGTTAAACGCCCAACCAGGTGCCCTGGCTGGCGTTTAAACGCCAGTCTGCCTTCTTCACTGGGCATTTTTGAATGCTCAGCTTTTTCTGTATAATTCCTCTGCAGTGTGTTCTGAATCTTCAATCCCTTGTATCATTGACTTGAAAAGACACAAATTAAAAATATTTTTGGATTTTTAATAATTAAAACGCAACAAGAATCAAATAACAATGCATGCAAGACACCAAACTTAGCAGTTTGTATACTACTGACACTAATGAACTGAAAATGCATATGAGACACACAAAATACTCAAGTCAATAGAATTCAAAGATCAGAGCAAGTGAATCATCAAGAACATCTTGAAGATCACTAAGACATATGAATGCATGCAATTGACACCAAACTTAGGATGAGACACTAGACTCAAACAAGAAATATTTTTGAATTTTATGATTTTTTTTAATTTTTTAATTTTTTTGTGTTTTTCGAAAATTAAGTGGAAAAAGAAGGTATCAAAATTCTTAATGAGAATTCCAGGAATCAGTGCAATGCTAGTCTAAGACTCCGGTCCAGGAATTAGACATGGCTTCACAGCCAGCCAAGCTTCCAAAGAAAGCTTCGGTCCAAAACACTAGACATGACCAAAGGTCAGCCAAGCCTTAGCAAATCACTGCTCCAAAAGCAAGATTGATACGAAATCAACAAGCTCTTGTGGTGATAAGTTGAAACCTCGGTCCAATCAGATTAGACATGGCTTCTCAGCCAGCCAGATTTCAACAAATCATCATGAAACTCTAGAATTCATCTTCAAGAATTTCGAAAAAAAATACCTAATCTAAGCAACAAGATGAACCGTCAGTTGTCCAGCCTGAACAATCCCGGGCAATAACACCAAAAATTTGATGTTGTTGCCGGATCTTGGCACTGATGTTACCAAAGGCTTGCTCAAAACTAGAACAATCCCCGGCAACGGCGCCAAAAACTTGGTGCGCGAAATTGTGAACTATACTTTTTCACAGCTCTCATAATCCCTGGTAATGGCTCCAAAAACTTGGTGCGCTCAATACCATGGCATTACACAACTTCGCACAACTAACCAGCAAGTGCACTGGGTCGTCCAAGTAATAAACCTTACGTGAGTAAGGGTCGATCCCACGGAGATTGTTAGTATTGAAGCAAGCTATGGTCATCTTGTAAATCTTAGTCAGGCAAACTCAGATATATATGGTGATGAACGAAAATAACATAAAAGATAAAGATAGTGATACTTATGTAATTCATTGGTAGGAACTTCAGATAAGCGCATGAAGATGCCTTCCCTTCCGTCTCTCTGCTTTCCTACTGTCTTCATCCAACCCTTCTTACTCCTTTCCATGGCAAGCTCATATAGGGTCTCACTGTTGTCAGCAGCTACCTCCCATCCTCGCAGTGAAAGCTAATGCACACACTCTGTCACAGTGCTGCCAATCACCGGTGTGGTTCCCTCCCCTACCGGAATAGAATAACTCTTTTGCGTCTGTCACTAACGCCCAGTAGGTTACAGGTTTGAAGCACGTCACAGTCATTCAATCATTGAATCCTACTCAGAATACCACAGACAAGGTTAGACCTTCCGGATTCTCTTGAATGCTGCCATCAGTTCTTGCCTATACCACGAAGACTCTGATCTCACGGAATGGTTGGCTCGTTTGTCAGGCGAGCACTCGGTTGTCAGGCGATCAACCATGCATCGTGCAATCAGGAATCCAAGAGATATTCACTAAGCCTCAGATGCTTGTAGAACAAGAATGGTTGTCAGTCACCTTGTTCATGGGTGAGAATGGTGATGGGCGTCAATCATCACCTTCATCATGTTGAAGAACAAGTGATATCTTGGACAAAGAACAAGCGGAATTGAATGGAAGAACAATAGTAATTGCATTAATACTCGAGGTACAGCAGAGCTCCACACCTTAATCTATGGTGTGTAGAAACTCCACCGTTGAAAATACATAAGCATAAGGTCTAGGCATGGCCGAATGGCCAGCCTCCCAATGATCTAAGAACTAGAATGTCCAAAGATGATCTAGAGATCTAAAAGTGATCAAAAGATTTAAAAGTGATCAAAAGGTTTCTATACAATAGTAAAAGGTCCTACTTATAAGAAACTAGTAGCCTAGGGTGTACAGAAATGAGTAAATGACATAAAAATCCTCTTCCGGGCCCACTTGGTGTGTGCTTGGGCTGAGCAATGAAGCAATTTCGTGTAGAGACTCTTCTTGGAGTTAAACGCCAGCTTTGGTGCCAGTTTGGGCGTTTAACTCCCATTTGGGTGCCAGTTCCAGCGTTTAACGCTGGGATTCCTTGAGGTGACTTTGAACGCCGATTTGGGCCATCAAATCTTGGGCAAAGTATGGACTATTATATATTGCTGGAAAGCCCAGGATGTCGACTTTCCAACGCCGTTGAGAGCGCGCCAATTGGGCTTCTGTAGCTCCAGAAAATCCGCTTCGAATGCAGGGAGGTCAGAATCCAACAGCATCTGTAGTCCTTTTTGGTCTCAGGATCAGATTTTTGCTCAGGTCCCTCAATTTCAGCCAGAAAATACCTGAAATCACAGAAAAACACACAAACTCATAGTAAAGTCCAGAAAAGTGAATTTTAATTAAAAATTAATAAAAATATACTAAAAACTAACTATATCATATCAAAAACATACTAAAAATAATGCCAAAAAGTATACAAATTATCCGCTCATCATCATCCCAGTTGGTGATGCTTTCTTTTGGGAAGATTTCTAGCCATTGAGTGGCTTTGTCCCTTAGAGAAAATGGGAATAGAAGTAGCTTGTAAATGTCAAGATGTACTCCATTGGTTTTGACAGTGTCACGGATTTTTAAGAAGACAGAGAGATGTTGATTTGGATCCTCTGAAGCACTTCCTCTATACTAACAATTATTCTGAACCAAGGTGATGAGTTGAGGTTTAAGCTCGAAATTATGGGCATGAACATTGGGAGTAGGAGTGCTGCTCCCACAATTCCTTGGATTAGGAATGGTATAGGAGGCTAGCACCCTCCTTGCAGGTTTTGTTGGCAACCTCCTCAGGTGGATTATGCAGATTGTCCTCCATGACTTGGTCTCCTTCTTCTGAATCCTCTTTTCCAATCTCTCTCTTCCCTCCTGCCTCTCTTCTAAGCCTCAGGAAGGTTCTTTCTGGTTTAGAGTCAAAGGAAGTGGATGCATCTCTTCTTCCCCCTGGCATACACAACACAACACAAAACAAGCCAAATGACAAAAGAACACTCTATTGAAAGAGTGAAAGTTAGAGTTAGCAAACACAATATATCAAACAGTTAGTATGGTTTAAAGAAAACAAAAGAAAAATTCTTAATCGACACTATCACTTACTTAATCATTGTCAATTTAAATTAATCCTTGGCAACGGTACCAAAACTTGATGAGTGGGAATTTGCACAGCAACAATCCCTTCGGCAAGTGTACCGAATCGTCAAGTAATAACTCACAAGAGTGAGGTTGATCCTACAGGGATTGATGGATCAAGCAAATTTAGTGAGGTGATACATCTAGTCAAGCTAATATTTGATGGTTTTGGTGAAATTGACTTAACAGAATATAAATTGCAAGAAATTTAATGTGCTGAAAGTAAATGGCAAAATGTAAATTGTGGAAATATAAATGGCAGGAAACAAAAGAACTAAAATGTAAGTAGCAAGAAACATAAATGAACTCAAGCTTAAATGACAAAAAAGTAAAGGTAACAACGTAAATGGAAATGGAAAGTAAATTGCATGAAATGCAAAGGGAATTTGGGTGCTGGAAATTAAAGGAAGCAGTAAATTCAAAGCAAGTAAAATAAACTCAAGGAAATCAAAGTGAAGAATAACAAAGAGAAAAATTCATTAGGGATTGGAGATATCATAATCCATCATGAATCAATGGGTCTCAACTTCATTGTCAATCATATGAAGTAGATCTATGGTGGATTATAATTAATTGAGTCCAAATTCCTTGGCAACCCAATTCTCTAAACACAATCAATTTGCCAATATCTTGATCTAATTGTCATGAGAAGAGGTTAAGTGCATTCCACTTATCCATGAGCCACACAAGATCTCAAGATATCAATTCCTCATGAATGATGTTGATCAAAAGAGTTGTGAGAGATAGAACTCCAAACTAATTTCTATGATTCCCCTTCGGAGGCTCACATAGGAATTTAATAGATCTAAACCCCCTTCCGGAGTGAATAGATCAAAATAAGCATAGAAGTTATCTCTTCGCTACAACAAGCGAATTGAGAAGAAAAAGAATTTTATTCATTCATTAGAATTACAATAGAGCTCCTCCACCTAATGATGTGGGGTTTAGTTCATCATTGCTCAGAAAATCTCAAAATAAAAGAAAAGTACATGAAAGTAACAAAGTACAAAAGAAAGAAAATGACTCAGGGGTTTCCCAATTAGGGTCCCTGCTTCCCAGCCTTCTTTCTAACTTTAAAAACTATAATATTTATACACTTTTCAGATCAATCTTCAAGTCTTTGGATGTGGGCTTTGGACTTTGTTGAAGCAAGTTAGGAGTGGCTCTTTGTGACGTTGACATTGGCGTTAACTTGCTAACGTTCCCACACTTGCATGATGCCATTGAAAATGAAATTGGCCTTGGCGTTAGTCACCAATGTTAGTGCACTAACGGTGGTACTAACGTTGCATGCATAATCCACCTTGGGCGTTGCCACTGGCGTTAGTGCCACAACGGTGCCACTAACACTCTACCTGTTGTGCGTATGTATCATGCCTTGTGCGTGCGCATAGTTTGCAAATTTTTCCTTTGTGCGTGCACACAATGCCCCATGCTTATGCACACTAGCAATTTTTTCCAGCTCCAACTTGAAAATTTATCGGAGACGTTAGTGTGCTAACTTGAAGTCATGTTAGCACACTAACGTTGGCCTCATTCTTTGTGTAGCAATGTTGGTGGGCTAACTTTGGCCACAAACGTTGCTCCTCATGCTTGGCACGTTAGTGGGCAATGTTAGTGTTCTGAGGGTTACCTAAAACTGAAGGTCGATCTCGGATGAGACCTTCTGATGGGGTCGGAGCTGTTGTGTCTGACTTGCTGGATCTGGTGGTGCTGCTGATCCTTGATCACCGGAGGGTGGTGGTACCTGCAAGAGACTCTGATGCTTAAGTTAGCCCGTGCTTTAGGCAGGTTTTTGTGTAGAATCAGAGTATGAGTTATACGTGGGTGCTCTAGTGTATTTATAGTAGTGTAGAGTGACCTCCCTTGAGATAAGTTTGTTATCTTATCTTATCTTTGAGCGAAGTCACCTTATCTTTTTAGGCCATCCGCCTTTAGAGTGGGTTGCATCCTTTTGTTTGGGCCTACTTGGGCCTCTATGGTGATTTGGCCGATCTCTTTAGGGAGAGGTCAGTAATGAGCCAACTTTGGAGAGGTCGGCCATCCTAGTCTCGTCCAACCCAGATCGCAAAGCTCGACCTAAGGTATAAATAGTGCCCCCTACTTGAGCTCGGACCTTTCCATGAGATCGTGCTTCCTAAGCTTCGATCTTTTTGGGGAAGTCGTGATCAAGTATCTTGGTCCAGTCTGTTCTTCTATTTGCGCGTTGTGAAGCATTTTTTGCTTTCTCTCTTTTAGTGCCACGTTTTGTTTCTCGAAGGGGTTACTTTCTTGGGAACACGCATGATCTTTAATGCCTATTGATTCTGTTTTGCTGTTTCCATTCCCTTGCCTTATTTTGAAATTGAAAAAAGCCTTAGGCTTTGGTTTTCAGTTTCTTGCTTTCATTTGCTCAATGAAAAAATCCTTTCTTTCAGTTTTCAAAAAATAATTTCTCTTATTTGTCTCTTGCTCCTCTGATTTCTTGTCCCTAAGCTCCCTACTTTCCTCTTCGGAGCGCTCGTTGGTGTGGTGATAAACGAAATTTATCATGCCGATATAGAATTCAATAATGGATATAATCGTGAGTATAGTCTAATCGACATTCAAACTTCGCATCAAACAATCCTACAATCTATAACCGAGAGTACCAGTCTCCCGAGTCGTCCTCCCTTGGAATTGCTAGAGAATGCATCTTATTGATTAGGAAGCTTTGTTATGATTCTTTGAAGTTTTGGCAAAATGGATGACAAACAATCAATTTTAGAAGACTTGGCCTAGGGTCGGCATTAGAAATCCTATCCTTATAGTTTCTTCAATGATGATAACAATTAGGCCTTGCTTCATTTAGTTAACCCCTAGGTATAGAGGAAAGTCAAATGAGAATAGCTAACTTGAGTCACAAGTCCTAGTTTTACCCTAGGAAAATCTAGCTTTAGTGCACTCCAAGTTAACTAGCATTTCCTAATTCCAAATCAACAATTGACATAAACTATTCAACTCTTTCTAATGGTCCAAACCCTATGCTAAGTAAGAAACTTTTACTCCATAACTAGTATTGGCATTTTATCAAACAATTGATGAGCAAGGATGAAAGGCATAATAAGAATGAGAATGAATTAGAAGTAAAAGTGCTTCAACACAAGAAATTAACAACAATCAACAAAGAACAACAATAGAAGTGAACTTCTCAAGAAATTGATAAAATCCAAATCTACAAAGTTGAAACTAGGATCTATGAGAATTGAGCAATTACAAGCACTAATTGAGATTAGAGAAGAAGATCTATCACATGAACAAAGTAATTTGAGAAGAGAATTGCAATGGATCTCACCAAAGAGTGATTGAAAATTCAGAAAATAGATGATGATGAACCCTAATGAGAGCTTGGAATCTCTCTCTCTACCCCAAGAGTGTAACTACCAATAGCCAAAAAAATCTAGAACCATCTAAAATGAACCAAAAAGTCCTTTAACCCTTCAACCCTTGGTCTTCTTAAGCTCTTCCCGCCAAGGCACTTCCCCAAGATGGGATCTCCAACTGTCTCCAGGCCCAAGTCACGTGACTCTTTAAAAAATCATATTCGAGCATCGGCGCGCACGCGCAAAGCACGCATGCGCGCCACTGGGGCATCTTGCAATGCGAACGGAAGCGCAACGTACGCGTGCGTGCCACTGGGGATCATGGCTTAGCCGCTGCGCATGCCGGCTCGTAGCTTGGCTTCCGACTTTGGCTTCTAGCTTCGCAATCCACGCGGGAGTGCCAAGTGCGCGCACGCGCCCTTGCTGAAGTTCCCAAGGCTCAATTTCTCATGCTCCCTTCCCTTGCACCCATTCTCCTTCTCTCTTCCGGTCCATTCCTGCCCTATATTCTGAAACCACTTAACACACAGATCACGGCATCGAATGGCACCAAAGGAATATTAGAATTGTATCTAGTTTAGTACAAAATAAGCATGTTTTCATCCATGAGGCAAAATTTAGGAAAGGAACACAAAGTCTTGTATTTTCATATGAAAAGCGTGTGGAATCATTGATAAAACCCTGAAATCAATACAAGATAAATCCTCAAAATGGGGTTTATCAACCTCCCCACACTTAGATTCTAGCATGTCCTCATGCTTAGAGAAATGCAAAAGACCGAAGGATCATAAAGGTATAAGACTCATGAGATGCAACCTACTTACACGAATGCAACTACGACTAGTGCTACTATCTACTTGGTTAGGAACAAATCAACCTTCCTGAGATACATGCAAGCATATATGGTACGATAGTGGCCAATATATAGGACTTACCAATTTTCAGGCATCAAGTGCAATATACGCAACTTTGCATGAAGAATGCTCATGAGAGCCGGGAATCATGGAATTTAGCATCGAACCCTCACCGGAAATATTTACACTCTATTCACTCAAGTGTTTAGGGTTGATTCTCTCAATTTTCTCCTAATCATGCTTTCCAAGATTTGTTCCTCATCCACCAATCAACATTTATTCCATGCATATGTACAAATATCATGAGGTCTTGTCTTTAGGTTGTAATGGGGCTAGGGTCAAGGTAGGATACATATTTGGCTAAGTGAGCTTGAATTTTTGAATCCTTGATAAGCTTAAGCTCCCCACCTAGCCTATGATGTCCTATACAGTTTCAAAGTTAACCTAACTACCCATTCTTCATTTTCCACATACTCATGTATCCATTTTCCAATTCACAACACTCAAGCATTGATTTTATTGAGCTACACTTTGCTTTGGGGCATTTTGTCCCCTTTTATTCCTTTCTTTTTCTTCTCTTTTTTTTCATATATATATATATACATATATTATTTATTTTTTTCCCTTTGTTTTTCTCATTCTTTTTTTTATATATATATATTTTTCTTTTTGTTGTTGTTAACGTCAATGCATAAGGTTTATACATTTGATCAATACATGAGCATGTGCCCAATTACCAATATTCTCAACAAAATATGAAACTACCCTTCTATTTACCTAATGTCCCAAGATTCTCACATTTGAATAATACCCACACACACTCATCTAAGCTAATCAAGGATCCAAAGAGGGGTATTTATAGTTTTCCACTTTAGGCTTGTAATGTGCTAATTTAAAGAACAAGTGGGTTAAGCGTAGGCTCAAATTCGGCTAACAAGGGGAGATAAAGGGTAAGGCTATTTGGTTAGTGAGCTAACGAAGTAATGGCCTCAATTATATAAATGCATGAATACAAGGAATAATGGACATATAGACTCAAACAAAGCAAGGATCACACTTATAGAGAGAAAACAATTGCACACAAGAAGGAGAATAAGTGACTATAAGATGTAGCCACAAAACAAGGCTCAAAGCTCACTAGCTTGTGTTCTTAACTCAAAATCCATGTTCCAAAATACAATTCTTCAAGCAAGTTTGGCATCAAAATATTCAAAATTGGCAATGTCAAGGTTACCCCAGAGTACTAGTTTCCTAAGAGAGTTTTCATTGTTCCAACCAAGTAGACTTATCATGCAAATGGTGTCAAAGAAAACCTAATCATGCAACCTATCCTAACTACAAAGGAGTTCAAAAGAAAAATTTTATTCGGGTGTTACCTACGGAGATCGGTCGGCCGACCTCCCCACATTTAAAACTTAGCACGGTCCTCCGTGCTATAGGAGATGCGCAATGGGTGCCCGAGTCCCGAATGTCCTTCATCTCCGTTGTCATCGCTATTTCCGCTTGAAGTCGCGGTGGATGTGGAGATATCTGGTTCCTCCATAGGTGGGGTGACAATGCTTAGAAGCTTTTTCACAAGAGCATATCGGCGCTGGTTACGCCTCTCATAACGGTCCAACTTCTTGTGAAGGTCTTCAAGGCGTTGGGTGGCTGATTTTTGTGGTGCGGATGATGTAGTGGTGTTGCGAGTTGAGTTGGTTAGTCCAAGGTCCTTGGTGACCTCCGGAGGCTTGAGGCACCTTTTGGTCGGAATAACATCTCCCTCGACCGGGATTGAGGTCCTCCTATCCTTAGCCTCTCGGTGGACACCGGCTGCCGCTACTAATTCGGTCACCATAGCGGGGAAGGGTAAGTTTCCCTTAACATGAATACGCCCCATGGATTGGCGAATGGCAAGCGAAATGTTGACCGGTTTCTCGGTTAGGATGCACCATACCAATAAGGCAAGCTCGGCGGTAATGGATGACCCATGAGTGCTCGGAAGCACGTAGTGAGCTAGGATTTGGGCCCATGCCGCGGCTTCTTGAGTGAGGAAACGTGCATCTAAACACTTTGGTCTTTGCTTTATGGTTCCCCGAATCCAAAATGCTTCGGTCAAAGCGATTACGCGGAGGACCGCGCTCCAATCGAACTCACGTTCGTTGCATGCTGACAAGACTTCTTGATAGGCGTCATATCCGTCCGCTAATGGCCCAATCTTAAGTACTCCTTGGATGGCTTCCACTCTGACTAACACTTGCTTTCGACGCACAAAGACTGATGTGAGAAGGGGTGAGTGGTAGTTGGAGTAGAACTCCACCACCCATGATAAATTGACCTCCTTTGGTTGCCTCAAGAGGAACCTCCATTGCCTCTGGTCAATGTGTGGCATCACTAACGGAGTGAGGTGGGCCGGTAAGACTAGAAGGGGCTCCGGGTGATAATTCCGCTCAATCATCCTTGAGTAAACAAGTTCGCAGTAGCGGTTAGGGAACTTGTTTGAGTCCTTTGGAGGGTTGTCCTTTTCTAGAGCATCAACGGGGCCCGTAGCCTTCTTGGGTGGATTGTAGAATGTGAGGGTACACCCAAAAGTGACTAGTTAAGAAACAATGAGTCACAATGAGCACAAAAATCATGTATGCTTTTCCTCAAACACTTGGCGTGCATCCTTGTTGTAGTATGCAAATGGATGAGGGGGAAGCAATGTAACATTCCACAAACCAATATTAATCACTACAAAGCACAGTGGTTGTAAGAAAATCATGCAACACATCTTATCTACCAATGCAAGAAAAGTTATTACCCAAATGCCTATGAAGAGTTAATTGGAAAAGGAGCAAAAAACACCCCAAAGAAGTGAGGGGCTCAAAAGAGGGAGGAAAAAAAAAAGAAAAAGACTAAGTAAAAGAGAATGAAATTAACTGACTAAGAAGCAAAAGAGAGAAGTAAAGCAAGATAGTATAATACCTTGAGAGAGATGAAAAAGGGTATGAGAGAGGAAGTTGTAGAGGGGAATGATGGAGAATGGAGGGAGCAGTGTAGGGACCATCGGAGGTGGATGGTCGCCGGAGGTGATGGTAGGAGGTGGGTGTTTGGAAGAAAAGATGGTAGTAGATAATAGAGGAGGTAAGAAGAAAAGGGGGAAAGAAGAATGAGGGGAGGAAGTGTGCTCCCCTGTTATATTTACGTCGGTCACCCACGCGTGCGCGCACGGTGCGCCCCCGCGCAGGGAAGCGGGACAGGGTGATGGCGCGCACGCGCACATTGCGCGTAGGCGCCCATGTGCTTGTGCTTGGCTCAGAGGTGGCACAACTCTCTGGAAGAGGTACCAGAAGTTGGCTGCATGGGTGTTGGCGCGCGCGCGGCAGGTGCGCGCACGCGGCAATGCTGTTATGCCCCAGGCATGAGATGGGTCTGGGATTGGGTCAACTCTCTGGGGAGTGGCCTAGATGTTGCTGCAGGACGAGCGACGCGTGCGCGGCATGGGCGCGGGCGCGTCCCTTGCGTTGCGAGCGTATTGACGCGTTGGTGCCTAGTGCGCGCACGTGGCAGAGGTGGTGGGCTGGGGGCTCAGTGTAGGCGCGAGGGTGGCCCAACTCTCCGGAAAGATGTACCAGGAGTGCACAAGGGTGATCGGCACGCGCGCGCAAGGTGCGCTAGCGCGTCGATCTGCGGACTTGTCAAAGAGTGCGTACGCGCCATATGCGCGCACGCGGAATTGGCCCGTGCCTCAGGCATGGTGCTGGCGTAGTGTGGGCGCAACTTTCTGGAAAATGTGTGGAGGGGTGGTTTTTGCAATCCACGCGTCCGCGCACGTCGTGCGTCCGCGTGGATGGTCGAAAATGCTTCATGGGCGCGTACGCGCCAGGTGCACGCACGCGCGGAAGGGTGCTTTTTCAAAGTTTTCATGTTCTTGCACCACTTCCAGCATTCCAACCCTCCAAACATCCACTTAAGCACTATAGAAGGATGATTTAACATGATAAAGTACCAAATGAACTCAACAAATGAAACAAAATTTGAAATCAAACCTAGCTACAACTTCATTAATTACCTAGCTACCAATCATGAAGTCAACTATTGAGCAAGTATCAATCAAAGAAGAATTCAATGGCTATGTACAAATGGTAGATCTTACCATGGTGGGGTGTCTCCCACCTAGCACTTTTGTTTACCGTCCTTAAGTTGGACTTCCACTAGCTCAAAGTTCTTGTTCAAGAGATGCATCCCTCAAGAGGAACACTTCAAATTCCTTGGAGTTCTTTCTTTGCTCACCATGTTACAATTTGAGATGGTGCCCATTTACCTTGAAAATGTCCAAACTTGATGGGTGGCACAAGTGATAGACCCCGTAAGGTTCTACTTTCTCTACTTGGTAAGGTCCAGCCCATCTTGATCTAAGCTTTCCGGGTAGTAATCTCAACCTTGAGTTGTAAAGGGGAACTAGCTCACTGGGTCTAAATTCCCTTCTCCTAATGTTCTTGTCATGAATGGCTTTCATCTTTTCCTTGTAGAGTCTAGAATTGCCATAGGCTTCTAGTCTCAAGCATTCCAATTCCGCCAATTGGAGCTTTCTCTCTACTCCGGCTCCACCCAAACTCAGATTGCATTTCTTTATGGCCCAATAAGCTTTGTGTTCGATTTCTACCGGTAAGTGGCATGCTTTACCATATACAAGCCTAAAAGGGCTCATGCCAATGGGTGTTTTGTAAGCCATTCGATATGCCCAAAGTACATCGGAGAGTTTAGCGTTCCAATCTTTCCTATTCGGCTTCACAATCCTTTCCAACACATGTTTAATTTCCCGGTTAGAGACCTCATCTTGGCCGTTTGTCTGAGGGTGGTAGGCCGTGGCAACTTTGTGTGTGATGCCATACTTCCTCATGAGGCCGTCCATCTTTTTGTTGCAAAAATGGGATCCTTGGTCACTTATGATTGCTCTTGGGGAGCCAAAACGACAAATGATATTGTTCCTCATAAAAGAATAAACAACATGAGTATCATCCATCCGGGTGGGGATTGCCTCCACCCATTTTGATACATAATTGACGGCTAACAAAATGTAGAGAAAGCCATTGGAATTTGGAAATGGTCCCATGAAGTCGATTCCCCACACATCAAAAATTTCACAAAAAAGCATATTTTGTTGGGGGATTTCGTCCTTCTTAGAAATATTTCCAAACAGAATGCATTGGGGACAAGATTTGCAATAGAGGGAAGAATCTTTGAGAAGGGTTGGCCACCAAAATCCGCAATCAAGGACCTTTCTTGCCGTTCTTTGGGAGCCGTAGTGGCCACCTCCTTCGGAAGAATGGCAAGCATCCAAGATTGCTTGGAATTCGGTTTGGGGTATGCATCGTCGCACTATTTGGTCCGCTCCACACCTCCACAAATAAGGATCATCCCAAACATAGTATTTGGATTCGCTTTTCAGCTTATCCTTTTGATGCTTGTTAATGTTGGGAGGGAAGGTGCGTGAAACCAAGTAGTTTACTATTGGGGCATACCAAGGAACTACTTCCGAGATTGAGTGCAAACCATCTAGAGGAAAGGAGTCATTGATAGGAGTGGTGTCGCCTTTTGTGTGTTTGAGGCGACTTAGATGGTCCGCCACTAAGTTTTGGGAACCACTCCTATCCTTGATTTCCAAGTCAAATTCTTGTAACAAAAGCACCCATCGAATTAATCTCGGTTTTGATTCCTTTCTAGCCAACAAATACTTTAATGCCGCGTGATCCGAGTACACTACTACCTTGGAACCAAGAAGATAGGCTTGGAACTTGTCCAAAGCAAAAACGATAGCTAAGAGTTCCTTTTTGGTAGTAGTGTAGTTGGATTGGGCTCCATCTAGTGTTTTGGAAGCATAAGCTATGACATAGGGAATCTTACCCTCGCGTTGTGCTAACGCGGCTCCTATCGCATAATTCGAGGCATCGCACATGATTTCAAACAGTTGAGTCCAATTTGGTCCCCGCACAATAGGAGCTTGTGTCAATGCCACTTTAAGCTTGTCGTACGCTTCCATGCATTCTTTGCTCAGCTCAAATTCAGTGTCCTTTTGTAGTAGTCTAGAGAGAGGTAAAGCCACATTGCTAAAGTCTTTGATGAATCTCCGGTAGAATCCTGCATGTCCAAGAAAAGAACGGACTTCCCTCTCGGAGGAGGGGTAAGGTAAACTAGATATAACATTTATTTTTGCCGGATCTACGGAGATGCCTTCTTTTGAAACAATGTGCCCCAAAATAATGCCTTGTTTGACCATGAAATGACATTTTTCAAAATTTAAGACAAGGTTTATTTTGGTACATCTCTCTAAGACTTTTTCAAGGTTGCCTAAACAATGATCAAATGAATCACCGTATACACTAAAGTCGTCTATGAAAACTTCCATACATTGCTCTAGAAAGTCCGCAAATAAACTCATCATGCATCTTTGAAACGTTGCCGGTGCGTTGCATAGGCCAAATGGCATACGCTTGTAAGCATACGTTCCAAAGGGGCAAGTAAATGTGGTTTTTTCTTGGTCCTCTAGAGCAATGTGTATTTGGAAGTATCCGGAGTAACCATCAAGAAAGCAATAATATGATTTACCGGCTAGTCGATCAAGCATTTGATCAATAAACGATAGTGGAAAGTGATCTTTTCTTGTGGCCGCATTCAATCTTCGGTAGTCTATACATACCCTCCAAGAATTTTGCACCCTCCTTGCTATAAGTTCACCACTTTCATTTTTGATTGTGGTCACCCCGGATTTCTTTGGCACCACTTGGACCGGGCTTACCCACTCGCTATCTGAGATGGGATAGATGATGTCCGCTTCAAGTAGCCGAGTGACCTCTTTTTTCACAACCTCAAGAATGGTTGGATTAAGTCTCCTTTGTGGTTGTCGGACCGGTCTTGCTCCTTCTTCAAGGAATATGCGGTGCTCGCATACTTGGGGGCTTATTCCCACTAGATCCGCCAAACTCCACCCGATTGCCCTTTTATTTTTTCTCAAGACATCTAGCAACTTTTCTTCTTGTTGAGGGGTTAGCTCTTTTGCAATTATTACGGGGAGCTTGTGGGCTTCATCAAGGTATGAGTACTTTAAGTGGGGTGGTAGTGGCTTCAATTCCATCTTTTTGTCATGGTTTGAAGTTTGAATCTCCAGATGGTTTGTATGGTGTGTGGTGTTTAATTTGCTTGAATCTTCATTTGCTTCTTCAATCATGTACTTCTCATCCAACTTTGCAAGGTGCACTTCGGCAACAATGTTGTCAATTGGATCACACCGGAATAGAGAGTGATTCTCCGGTGGGTGCTTCATTGCTTCTTCTAGGCTAAAACTTACGACTCTCCCATCTATCTCAAATGAGTATGTTTCCGAGTAGGCATCTAGCTTGAATCTAGAAGTCCTCAAAAATGGTCTTCCAAGTAGGATGGATGATGCTTTCTCGGGTTCGCTTGATGGCATTTCAAGGACATAGAAGTCAATCAGAAATACCAACCCTTTGATATTCACCAATACATCTTCCGCGACACCCGTCACGGTTATTATGCTTTTATCCGCTAGGACAAATCTTGCCGTCGACCTTTTGAGTGGTGGTAACTTCAATACCCGGTAGACGGAGAGAGGCATGATGCTAACACATGCTCCGAGGTCACACATACAATTTATGAATTGAACTCTATTGACGGTGCAAGTGACCATACAAGGGCCCGGATCATCACACTTCTCGGGCAATGCTCCCATTAAAGCGGAAATAGAACTCCCCAATGGGATGGTTTCCAACTCAAGAATTCTATCCTTGTTCATGCATAGATCTTTAAGGAATTTTGCATATCTAGGCACTTGATGGATAGCATCAAAGAGGGGGATGGTTACCTCGACTTTCTTGAACATTTCTATCATCTTGGGGTCGAGTTTGACGCGCTTCCTAGCTTTCTTTGCAAGTGTTGGAAATGGGAGTGGTTGAGCAATTTCTTCTTCCAAGGTTCTCTTAGTCTTGGGGATCTCTTTTGTTGGTTGGGTTTCTTTATCCTCAACTATGACTTGTGGTGTCTCCTCTTCCACTACCTCTTCTACATCTATTCTCTCCTCCTCTTGAGTGATTGTGATGGGGTTTGAATCCTTTGCTCCCTTCTCTTTTAATTGTGTTCCGGATCTTAGGGTGATGGCATTGATGCTGACCTTAGGATTGGGTTGAGGTTGAGAGGGAATGATGCTTTGGATTGGGGGTTGAGGAGTGGGATTTGATGGTGGGTCCATGCATGCAAGAAGAGCTTGTAGTGTAGAGGTGAGGCCGGTGAGACCGGAAGCAAGTGTGTTTTGTAGTTCCTTTTGGCCTTGGATGATGGTCCGGAGTGTATCATCTTGGTTAGAGGGTGTGGATGGATATGTGAGTTGAGAAGCTTGTGATTGGTTGGGTGGTGGTCTTTGATGTGGTGGTTGGTATGTTTGGTAGTTCCTTTGTTGATTTTGTTGGTTGTATGGTGGATTTTGTTGGTTGTATGGTCGGTTTTGTGAGTTGTTGTTCCATCTTTGACCTCCTCCATTGTTGTTGGTGTCCCTATTTCCTTGTTGATGATTGTCTCTCCAATTTTGATTGTGATTTCCACTCCCTTGATTGTAGCTTCCTTCTTGGTAAGGGTGCCCTTGGTTAGGATTACCGCCTTGGTAGTACCCTTGATTTGGGCGGTCATAGAAATTATGGGTAGCCGCCAAAGTGTTGTCTTCTTAAAGGCTTGGGCACTCATCCGTGTAGTGGGAATAGCAAGAACAAATGCCACACACTTTCTGAGGGACCAATTGTTGATTGTATTGTTGAGGGGGTGGAGAGTGTTGTTGGTATGGTTGAGGTTATTGTGGTTGTTGTTGGCTCAATTGGAGTTGCTTCAAGATGGATGTCATTTCACTCAAGGATTTGGTTAGAGCGGTGGTTTCGCTACTAGTTGATACCTCATTCACGGTTCTTGGGCGGTTGACTCTTCGTCTCATATGTTGATTGGATTCGGCTAGGTCAATGATAAGTTGCCATGCCTCCTCCGCTGTTTTATATTTAGACAAAGAACCATTGCTAGAGGTGTCCAAGAGAGTTCTATCTTGTTCTCACATCCCTTGACATATGTATCCAAGCAACACTTGAGTGTCAAGCATGTGATTAGGGCATGCATCTAGTAGCTTACGAAACCGTTCCCAATACTCGTATAATGGTTCTGTTTCACCTTGTACAATACAAGACATTTCCTTCCTTAGCCTATCCATCTTCTCGGGTGGCAAGAATTTATCCAAGAATCCTCTTCTAAGCAAGTCCCAATCGGAGGTGACTTCACTAGATAGAGTGTAGAACCATTCTTTAGCCTTATCCTCAAGAGAGAAAGGGAAAGCAAACAACCATATAGCAACTTCATCGGATCCTTCCCGTCTAGTTGTTGAGCATATACGATGAAAGTCTTTGAGATGTCGGATAGGGACTGCTCATGCTTCTATTCGTGTATCGCACTCATTCCTTCTTCATTGCAGGTTGGTATTCTTCTTTCTTCTGTATCTTAATAGCTATCTTTATGTGTGCTTTTTGTTGCATGCCTATCTTTTTCATGAAAAGCTTCGATCTTTATTGAGTTTTCTTTAAAAAGGCTGAACCTTTCTGAAAAGCTTGTATGTCCTTGTTTTCCCTCAAAATTGTGTTCTTCCGTTGCTTTGTTTTGGGGGAAACGTAGGAGCTTAGGTTTCTATTGTTACCTCTACCTTCTTTGCAAGGTCTAAGGTTTTTGATTTTTCTCATTTCTGCATTCTGTGCTTGCTGCCTCCAAAGGGTGCCCCTGGACTTTTGGCGTTGATTAAAATTTTTCTCTATGAATCCTGGGGTGCCCTTTTGTTGCCATACCTGCAGTTTGTTTGGTTGTTTCTTGTTTCTTTGCCTTTGTCCGAGTTGT
This sequence comes from Arachis stenosperma, assembly GCF_014773155.1. Taxonomy (NCBI): domain Eukaryota; kingdom Viridiplantae; phylum Streptophyta; class Magnoliopsida; order Fabales; family Fabaceae; genus Arachis; species Arachis stenosperma. Next base: position 51,269,298 of record NC_080378.1, on the reverse strand, counting down.
TTTAGTAGTGACTTTTTATTTTTCTTACTTGTAGGGATATTTGGTCTATGTCTTCGCGTAAAAATATTGACGAGATGTCCACCAAAGTTCCTGCTGGCATGACTGATTGGCTAGATTCAAAAGTTCTTATGTGTGTGACTGTGACTAATCTCGAGTGCTGTGAGAGGCTTAGAAGGTTCCATAGGATATGTAGTAATAGGGAGGACGAGAAGAATTACGAGCTTGTGTCGCCTGACACTGAGGAGAGGGTTAGCTTTCCTCCCTTAACTCGGGCAGAGCGTCCTTTTTTCCATGGTTAGGATGACTTCTTTAGCCAACTAGGTATTACTCTTCCTTTTACTGCTTTTGAGACCGACCTCTTGTGGTCTTGTAATGTGGCCCATTCTCAGTTTCATCCGAATTCATGGGGTTTCATAAAGATTTTTCAACAGTTGCGTCAAGAACTGGGTGTCCAACCTACTGAAACTCTTTTTCTTTACCTTTTCGTGTTGACCAAACCCAAGGTGGCCAAGAAGAAAGCCTCTTGGATTTTCTTTCGAGCTACTCAAGGGAAGAAGGTGTTTTCTATGTTTGATAAGTCCTTTTGGGACTTTAAGAATTACTATTTCAAAGTCCGGGCTATTGAGGGTGCTCGTTTTTTTTTTCTTGGATGAGAATAATGAGCCCACTTTTCCTTTATGGTGGCAAGAACATGTAGTAGTAGTCAAACATCTTTGCGAGAGTCTAAGTGAAGTAAAACAAGCTTTGGTAGGCATTTTAGAGGAGCATACGGGGGAGCCTCCTTTCTTGGATACAAAGAAGTTTCTAGGTGATCCTTCCCTCCTTCATGCTGAACTACGTAGCGTCTGACTTCTTTTAAGTAGTTTTCTTCTATTTCCTTTTGTGAATTTATCCCTTTTCTATTATTGTAACCTGTTTCCTAGCTTCTTTTTCAGAGATGGTGAAATCTTCCGATTCCATGAAGGCCTTCTGGAGGGCCAAAAAGGCAACAGTTGCCCAAAACTTGACGGCAAAGACCTCGGGGGAGGAAGGGTCTTCTCAGGTGCCCTCGAAGAAGTCGACCTCTGACTCTCAGGGCCCGAGAAAGATTATTCCAAATCCTAGAGTTCGAACAATTCCATCTGATCCATCTCAGGCAACTTATGGTCTTGCCTTGTCCCCTAGTGCTGCTAGTCCGCCTCCCAAGCGCCAAAAGATTGTTGGGACGTATAATCTTGATGACAAAGAATTTGATGGTGTGGCCTTTACCACAGAATTGATTGTTCCACATGGTGAAGTCTCTCTGGACGATGTCTCAATCCTTCAACACCTTGAATTTATAACGAGCAATAGCATTCAGATGGCCAATGTTGGCGCGACCTTATCTAGGGTTGTTAGGAAGTCCCCTATCCGTGCTACCAAGGCTTTTTTGGAGGATGCCCATGCTGAATTTAATAGGGTGAAAGGTTTGAAGGATGAGCTGGATGCCTGACAAACCCCATTTTGAGGGCTTGTCTTGTGCTAATTTCAAAGGGTTTATCAATGATTTCACACACTTTCTGCATGAAAATACAAGGATTTGCATTCCTTTCCTAGCTTTGTCTCATGAATGAAAACATGCTTATTTTGCACTAAAATAGATACATTTCTAATCTCTTCTTGATGCCATTCGATGCCGTGACTTGTGTGCTAAGTGGTTTCAGGGTATAGAGTAGGAATGAACAGGAAAAGAGAAGGAAGAAGGGTGCAAGGAAAGGAAGCATGAAAATTGAAGCTTTGGAAATTTCCGCATGGGCGCGTGCGCGCACCTGGCGCGCCCGCGCGGATGAGAGCAATGTGAAGCCGAAGCTAGGAGCCAAGCCACGGGCCGGCTAGAGTAGCAGCCAAGCCAGGATCTTCATGGACGCGTACGCGTACACTCCGCCTCCGCGCATACTCCAGAGCCGCATCCAGGGCGCGCACGCGTAAGGTGCGCGTGCGCGCCGATGCTCGGAAATGATCTTTTTAAAAGTCACGTGACTTAGGCATGGAGTTGGTTAGAGATCCCAACTTTTGAGGATTGCTTTGGCGGGAAAAGACTTAAGAGGACCAAGGGGGCAAAGGTTGGGGACACTTAGTTCATTTTTCTAGTTTTTTTAGATATTTTTGAGGGTTAGTTACTTTGTTAGAGAGAGAAACTCCAACTTCTCTCTAGATTCATCAACTTCTCTCAAGCTTTCACTAGGGTTCTTCTTCATCAAAATTCTGGATTTTTACTCATTCCTTGGTGAGATCCATTGCAACTTTCATTTTACTTTGTTCATGTAATAGGTTTTCTCTTCCAATTCCAAGTTGTAGTTGTAATTGTTGACATTCCTTGGATCTAGGATTCAACTCTATGAATTTGGGATTTCATTGATATTCGAGATTGTTGATCTTCATTGTTGTTCTTTGATGCTTGTTGCTAATTCCTTGTGTTGCAATATTTTCTTAATTCTACTTTTCTCTTCATTTCACTATGACTTTCCCTTTTGCTCATCACATGTTTGATAAAATGTCAATACTAGCTATGGAGTAGAACTTTTATACTTGGCATAGGGTTTGGTCATTAGAATGAATTGAATAGTTATATCAAGGGTTGATTTGAAGTTAGAGCTTGCCAATTGCCTTGAAGTGCACTAAAACTAGATTCCCATAAGGTGAAGCTAGAACTTGTGACTCAAGTTAATTGTTTCCATTTGACTTTCTTCTATATTTAGGGGATGACTAAACGGAGCAAAGGCTAACGGCTATCAACATTGAGTGAACTATAATGATAAAGACTTCTAATGCCAACCCTAAGTCAAGTCCTTTTGATAATTGATTGTTGTTTCTCATTACTTGCTAAGACCTTCAAGAACTCAACAAAGCTTACTAAATCAATAAGATGCATACTTTGGCAATTCCAAGGGAGAACGACTCGGGAGATTAATACTCTCGGTTATAGATTGTAGATTTGTTTGGTGATGGATTTTGTGTTGGTTTAGACTATACTATGATTGATCACTTGATAAATTCTATACCGACAAAAATTTATTTGTCAAAATGGCACCGTTGCCGGGGAATTTGCTTTGTGTGCCATGTTATTGTTTGGATTAAGCATGTATAGATGTACATAGTTGCATTCCATTGTGAATAATTCAAGTGACTAACCCCTCATTCATTACAATGAATTCCATTTTCCCTTCATTGCATGACGCGTTCACAACCAAATCCGAGCTTAGTCCCTTTTGATCCGGAAATAGAACGAACTTTGCTTCATATTAGACAAGCTCGGAGGCAGCTTACGTTTGGAAAAGGGGAAGAGGTTTCCACCACCTCAACCACCTTACTAGAAGTGAACATTGAACCGTCACTCAAAGAAGGCACTAATTCTACTCCCATTAATCTCACTAATAATTCTTCTTTTGTTTTAGGTACTAATACCATGGATGCTCCGAGGAGAGTTACCATCAAGGAAGCGGGTGCACCGGATTATGTCCTTCAACCCCTTCATGTGACTCATCCCAATTTGAATGCTAACTTTGAACTGAAGACCGCTTTGATCAACCTCCTACCTAAGTTTCATGGACTTCCCGCACAAGACCCTATTCGACATCTCAAGGATTTCCATCGCATATGCTCAACTACTAGACGGGAAGGGTCCGATGAAGTTGCTATATGGTTGTTTGCTTTCCCTTTCTCTCTTGAGGACAAGGCTAAAGAATGGTTCTACACTCTCTCTAGTGAAGTTACCTCCGATTGGGACTTACTTAGAAGAGGATTCTTGGATAAATTCCTACCTCCGGAGAAGATGGATAGGCTAAGGAAGGAAATGTCTTGTATTGTGCAAGGTGAAACGGAACCACTCTATGAGTATTGGGAAAGGTTTCGCAAACTACTAGATGCATGTCCAAATCACATGATTGACACTCAAGTATTGCTTGGATACATATGTCAAGGGATGCGAGAGCAAGATAGAACCCTCTTGGACACTTCTAGCAATGGTTCTTTGTCCAAATACAAAACCGCGGAGGAGGCATGGCAACTTATTATTGACTTGGCCGAATCCAATCAACATATGAGGCGAAGAGTCAACCGTCCAAGAGCCGTGAATGAGGTATCAACTAGTAGTGAAACCACCGCTCTAACTCAATCCTTGAATGAGATGACATCCATCTTGAAGCAACTCCAATTGAACCAACAACAACCACAACCGCAATCATATCAACAACAACACCACCCACCACCTCAACAACATAACCAACAATTGGTTCCTCAAAGAGTATGTGGTATTTGCTCTTGCTACTCTCACTACACGGATGAGTGCCCAAGCCTTCAAGAAGACAATACCTTGGCGGCTACCCACAATTTCTATGATCGCCCCAGCCAAGGATACTACCAAGGCGGTAATCCTAACCAAGGGTACTCTTATCAAGGAGGAGGAAGCCACAACCAAGGAAGTGGACACAACAACCAAAATTGGAGAGACAACCATCAACAAGGGAATAGGGACAACAACAACAATGGAGGAGGTCAAAGATGGGGTAACAATCCACAAAACTTCTCACAAAACCGACCCTACAACTCACAAAATCAACCATACAATCAACAAAACCCACAAAGAAACTACCAAACATAACAACCACCACATCAAAGACCACCACCCAACCAATCACAAGCCCCTCAACTCACATATGCAACCACTCCCTCCAACCAAGATGAAACACTCCGAACCATTATCCAAGGCCAAAAGGAGCTACAAAACACACTCGCTTCCGGTCTCACCGGTCTCACCTCTACACTACAAGCTCTTCTTGCACGCATGGATACATCATCAACTCCTACTCCTCAACCTCCAATCCAAAGTGCCATTCCTTCTCAACCTCAACCAAATCCAAAGGGAGGCATCAATGCCATTACCCTTAGATCCGGTACGCAACTAAAAGGGAAGGAAGCAAAGGATTCAAGCCCTATCACAACCACTCAAGAAGAGGAGAGAGTAAATATAGAAGAAGTAGTGGAAGAGGAAGCACCACAAGCCATGGTTGAGGATGAGGTCCAACCAACAAGAGAGACAACCAAGGCCAAAAGAACCTTGGAAGAAGAAGTTGCTCAACCACTTCCATTCCCAACACTTGCAAAGAAAGCTAAAAAGCACATAGAACTTGACCCCAAGATGGTGGAAGTATTCAAGAAAGTTGAGGTAACCATCCCCCTCTTCGATGCTATCCATCAAGTTCCTAGATATGCTAAATTCCTCAAAGACTTGTGCATACATAAGGATAGAATTCTCGAATTAGAAACCATCCCATTGGGGAGCTCTATTTCCGCTTTAATGGGAACACTACCCGAGAAGTGTGACGATCCGGGCCCTTGTATGGTTACTTGCACAATCAATGGAGTTTACTTTAAAGATTGCATGTGTGACCTTGGAGCATGTGTTAGCATCATGCCACTAACCGTCTACCGGCTATTGAACTTGCCACAACTAAAAAGGTCGACGGCAAGATTTGTCTTAGCGGACAAAAGCATAATAACCGTAGCGGGTGTTGCGGAAGATGTATTGGTGAATATAAAAGGGTTGGTGTTTCCGATTGACTTCTATGTTCTTGAAATGCCATCAAGCGAACCCGAGAGAGCATCGTCTATCCTACTTGGAAGACCATTCTTGAGAACTTCTAGATTTAAACTTGATGCTTACTCGGGGAATTACTCATTCGAAATAGATGGGAGGATTGTAAGCTTTAGCCTAGAGGAAGCAATGAGGCATCCACCGGAGAACCATTCTTTGTTTCGGTGTGACCCGATTGATAACATAGTGGCCGAAGTACATTTAGCAAAGTTAGATGAGAAGTGTATGGTTGAAGAAGCTAGTGAAAAGCCAAGCGAACTAAACACCACACAAACTCAAACCCCAAGGAATGACAAGAAGATGGAATTGAAGCCACTACCGCCTCACTTAAAGTATTCATATCTTGATGAAGCCCAAGAGCTACCCGTGATAATTGCCCAAGAGCTAACCCCTCAACAAGAAGAGAAATTGCTGAATGTCTTGAGAAAAAACAAAAAGGCAATCGGGTGGAGTTTGGCGGATTTAGTGGGAATAAGCCCCAAAGTATGCGAGCACCGCATATTCCTTGAAGAAGGAGCAAGACCGGTTCGGCAACCTCAAAGGAGACTCAATCCTACCATCCTTGAAGTAGTAAAGAAAGAAGTCACTAAGCTACTTGAAGCGGACATCATCTACCCTATCTCGGATAGCGAATGGGTAAGCCCGGTCCAAGTAGTGCCCAAAAAGTCCGGAGTGACAACAATCAAAAATGAAAGTGGTGAACTCATAGCAACGAGAGTGCAAAACTCTTGGAGAGTATGCATAGATTACCTGAGATTGAATGCGGCCACAAGGAAAGATCATTTTCCACTACCATTTATTGATCAAATGCTTGATCGATTAGCCGGTAAATCATATTATTGTTTTCTTGATGGCTACTCCGGATACTTCCAAATCCATATTGCTCTAGAAGACCAAGAAAAAACCACATTCACTTGCCCCTTCGGAACGTATGCTTACAAGCGTATGCCATTTGGCCTATGCAATGCACCGGCAACGTTCCAAAGATGCATGATGAGCCTATTTGCGGATTTTCTAGAGCAATCAATGGAAGTTTTCATGGATGACTTCAGTGTATATGGTGATTCATTTGAGCATTGTTTAGATAACCTTGAAAAAGTCTTGGAGAGATGCACCAAAACAAACCTTGTTTTAAATTTTGAAAAATGTCATTTCATGGTCAAACAAGGAATTGTTTTGGGACACATAGTATCAAAGGAAGGCATCTCCGTAGATCCGGCAAAGATAAATGTCATATCTAGTTTACCTTACCCCTCCTCCGAGAGGGAAGTCCGTTCTTTTCTTGGACATGCAGGATTTTACCGGAGATTTATCAAAGACTTTAGCAAGGTGGCCTTACCTCTCTCTCGATTACTACAAAAAGATGTCGAATTTGAGCTAAGCAAGGAATGCATGGAAGCATATGACAAACTCAAAGTAGCATTGACACAAGCTCCTATAGTGCGAGGCCCCGATTGGACTCAACCTTTTGAAATCATGTGTGACGCTTCAAACTATGCGATTGGAGCCGCGTTAGCACAACGCGAGGGTAAGATCCCCTATGTCATAGCTTATGCTTCCAAAACATTAGATGGAGCCCAATCCAACTACACTACTACCGAAAAAGAATTACTAGCTATTGTTTTTGCTTTGGACAAGTTCCGAGCTTATCTTCTTGGTTCCAAGGTAGTAGTGTACTCGGATCATGCGGCACTAAAGTACTTGTTGGCCAAGAAGGAATCAAAACCGAGATTAATTCGTTGGGTACTTTTGCTACAAGAATTTGATTTAGAGATCAAAGATAGGAGTGGTTCCCAAAACCTAGTAGCGGACCATTTAAGCCGCCTTGAACACACAAAAGGCGACACCACTCCTATCAATGATTCCTTTCCTTTAGATACCTTGCACGCAATCTCGGAAGTGGTTCCTTGGTATGCCCCAATCGCAAACTATTTGGTTTCACGCACCTTCCCTCCTAATCTTGACAAACACAAAAAGGATAAGCTAAAAAGCGAATCCAAATACTACATTTGGGATGATCCCTATTTGTGGAGATGTGGAGCGGACCAAATAGTGCGACGGTGCATACCCCAAACCGAATTCCAAGCAATCTTGGACGCTTGCCATGCTTCGGAAGGGGGTGGCCACTATGGACCCCAAAGAACGGCAAGAAAAGTCCTTGATTGCGGATTTTGGTGGCCAACCCTTCTCAAAGATGCCTCCCTCTATTGCAAATCTTGCCCCCAATGTATGAAGTTTGGAGATATTTCCAAGAAAGACGAAATCCCCCAACAAAATATGCTCTTTTGTGAAATCTTTGATGTATGGGGAATCGACTTCATGGGACCATTTCCAAACTCCAATGGCTTTCTCTACATCTTGTTAGCCGTCGATTATGTGTCAAAATGGGTGGAGGCAATCCCCACCCGAACCGATGACGCTAATGTGGTGCATTCTTTTGTGAGGAATAATATCATTTGCCGTTTTGGAGCCCCAAGAGCAATCATAAGTGACCAAGGGTCACACTTTTGCAACAAGAAAATAGACGGCCTCATGAGGAAATATGGCATCATCCACAAAGTCGCCACGGCATACCACCCTCAAACAAACGGCCAAGCCGAAGTCTCAAACCGGGAAATCAAGCATGTATTGGAAAGGGTTGTAAAGCCGAATAGAAAAGATTGGAGCACTAAACTCTCCGATGCACTTTGGGCATATTGGACGGCCTACAAGACACCGATCGGCATGAGCCCCTTCCGGCTTGTATATGGTAAAGCATGCCACTTACCGGTGGAGATTGAGCACAAAGCGTATTGGGCCGTAAAGGAGTGTAATATGAACTTGGGTGGGGCCGGCATAGAAAGAAAGCTTCAACTGGCGGAATTGGAATGTTTGAGACAAGAAGCTTACGACAATGCTAGGCTCTACAAGGAAAAGTTAAAAGCCATCCATGACAAAAACATTAGAAGAAAGGAGTTCCAACCCGGTGACTTAGTGCTTCTCTACAATTCAAGGTTGAGATTACTACCCGGGAAGCTCAGATCAAGGTGGGACGGACCATACCAAGTGGAGAAGGTAGAACCTTATGGGGTCTACCACTTGCGCCACTCAACAAGCCCGGAAGTCTTCAAGGTAAACGGACACCGTCTCAAATTGTATCATGGTGAGCAAAGAAAGAACTCCAAGGAGATTGAAGTGTTCCTCTTGAGGGATGCAACTCTTGAACAAGTACAATGAGACACCGAAAGTCCAACTTAAGGACGTTAAACAAAAGTGCTAGGTGGGAGACACCCCACCATGGTAAGATCTTCCTTTGAGCTTTGTACATAGACACTTGACTTTATGTTTGTTAGATAGATTTTATTGTCAATTCTCCATCATTTGTTCAAATTCATTGCTGATGTGCCAAGTAAAATGCCCTGATATAGTGCTTAGGCAGCTGTGTGGATAGGGGAGGTTGTACTGTCAAAAGTGGTATAGACACATGCATAATTAGGAAAACAACCCCCCTCTGCGCATGCGCGCGCCTGGCGCGTGCGCGCCCCTAAGGTACTCGAAGGTCAACCACACAAACGCGCAGAGTGCGCGGACGCGTGGATCGCAAAACATAGCCCCCATACATTTACCCGAGAGTTATGCCCACACCATGCCACGACCATGCCTGAAGCACAAGAATCTCGCGCGCACGCGCATATGGCGCGTCCGCGCCCCTGGGCAAAGTCTGCCAATTGACGCGCAAGCATGCTATGCGCGTCCGCGCCGATTGCCCTGCTGCACTCTTGGTACATATTCCAGAGAGTTAGGCCTTTCTCAGGCCTATACCACGCCACAAGCCCAAAACCTCAGCCGCATACGCGCATTTGGTGCGTACGCGTCCTTACACTGCAAGCACAGAGTGCGCGCGCGCCCCATAGCCGCGTACGCGCCCTTTCGTCCTGCACTCCTCTCTGGGCCATTTCACAGAGAGTTGAGCCCCCTCCAGGCCCCTACCATGCCTGGGGCACAACCACGCTGACGCGCGCGCGCACTGCGCGGGCGCGCGCCGAAGCTCCTGCAGTAACTTCTGGTACATACACCAGAGAGTTATGCCAATCCTGTGCCTCCCTTGTGCCCCTAGCCCAAGCACATGGGTGCGCACGCGCAGAGCGCGCGCGCGCGTCCCTCTCCAGCTAGTCTCACTGCGCGAACGCACATTGTGCGCGCACGCGCAGATGTTCGGCGCAAATGAAAACAAAAAGGGGCACACTCACTCCTTCACTTTCACTTCACATTTCCCTCCCACTCTCATACCCTCTACTACACATCCAACTTAAAGAAGAGGAACACCCATTTCTCACCCTAATCCCTCCATTCCCTCTTCTACACTTCATTCCACCACCCTCTACCTTCTTCACTACTCCCCATCAACCCACACCACAACCTCATCACAAGGTACTATACTAAGCCACCATATCTTGTGGCTCTCACTCATTTACGTTCAACTTCTTTTTAGTTAGCTCTTTCTTCTTTCATTTAGCTACTTCTCTAAGAGAATTTTGTTTTTATTTTCCCTTCTTTTCCCTTCCTCTCTCCCTCACCTTGACTCTTCATGGGCATTTAGGTTTCTATTTTACTTGCATTGGTGAATAAGTTGTGTTGCTTGCCTTTTTTCTTTCTACTATTACTGTGCACTGTAATCATTCATAGTGGATTGTGAAATACTACATTGCTTTCAACATCTTGAAATCACACTACAACAGGATGCACACCAAGTGTTCGATAAAAGGCATACTTGACTTTTGAGCCCACTTTGACTAACTTGCCTCTCATTTATCAATTTGTGGTTCTTAAGGGTATATGCTCCTCATGCTCCCTACTTGCATGCTTAAATCACCCTTACACCATATGAATATGTTTGCCTTGCTCTCCTCATGTTATCATAGTTACATGTTGCAGCTGTCATGTGACAATGATATCTACATTCTATGGCATAACTTTTCTTTACATACTCGCGTTATTTCCGCTTATTTGGGTCTAATGTTTTCCCGTTCTCTATTTTCATAGGATGGTCATCAAGAAGAACAAAGGGAAAGCTCCCAAAAAGCCAACTTCCGCTAAAGCGCGCCAAGAGCCAACGGCCAAGCCACTCTTAAGGAAATCTAAGGGCCCCGTTGACGCTCTTGAGAAGGACAACCCTCCTAAGGATTCGAACAAGTTTCCCAACCGCTATTGCGAACTTGTTTACGCTACAATGATTGAGAGGAACTATCATCCGGAACCCCTCCTAGTCCTACCGGCTCACCTCCGTCTGATTGTGATGCCACATATTGAGCAAAGACAATGGAAGTTCCTCTTGAGGCAACCAAAGGAGGCAAATCTCTCATGGGTAGTGGAATTTTACTCCAACTTCCACTCTCCCCTTCTCACATCAGTCTTTGTGCGCCGAAAGCAAGTGTCGGTCACGGTGGACACCATCCAAGAAGTCCTTGGACTTGAACCATCAACGGATGACTATGACGCCTACAAAGAAGTCTTGGCCACATGCGATGACCGCGCATTCGATTGGAGCGCGATCCTCCGTGTCATCGCTTTACCCGACGCTTACTGGATTCGGGGAACCATCAAGCAAAGACCCAAGGGTTTAGATGTCCGCCACCTCACCCATGAAGCCACGGCATGGGCCCAAATCCTAGCCCACTATGTGCTCCCAAGTACACATGGGTCATCCATCACCGCCGAGTTGGCCTTATTGATATGGTGCATCTTAACCGAGAAGCCGGTCAACATTTCGCATGTCATCCGCCAATCCATGGGGCGCATTCATGCCAAAGGAAATCTTCCATTCCCCGCTTTGGTGACCAACTTGGTTGCAAAAGCCGGCGTCAACCGAGAGGCTAAAGATAGAAGGACCACAATTCCGGCCGATGGTGATATCATTCCGACCAAGAGATGCCTCAAGCCTCCGGAAGCCACCAAGGATTTTGGACCACCCCCACCGACTCGCAACACTACCTCTTCATCTAAATCTCAGAAATCGACCGCCCAACGCCTTGAGGACCTTCACAAGAAATTGGACCGTTATGAGCGGCGTAACCAACGCCGCTATGCTCATGTGAAAAAGATCCTAAGCGTAGTCACACCACCTATGGAGGAACCCGAGATCTCCACATCCACCGCAACTTCAAGCGGCGAGAGCTGTGACATCGGCGATGAGGATCACTCAGAGTTCGACCAACCACTGCGCCTAACCTATAGCACGGAGGACCGTGCTAAGTTTTAAGTGTGGGGAGGTCGGCCGACCGATCTCCATAGGTAACATCTGAATAAGTTGAATACATTAGGATAGGTTGCATGAGTAGGTTTTAGTTGACACCATCTGCATGATAAATTTACTTGGCTGGAACAATGAATCCTTTCTTAAAGAACCAACACTTTGGGGACAATCATGGGGCACTGCAGAATTTTAAATGCTTTGATGCCAAAATTGCATGAAGAATTATATTTTGGAACATGGTATTGAGCTAAAAGAACACAAGCAAGTGAGATTTGAGTCTAATAGTGTGGTTACATCTTATAACCACTTATCTTTCCTTCTTGTGTGTATTATTCTCTTCCTATGATTGTAATCTTTGCTTTGTTTCATTCTTTATGTCCATTATTTTGTGTAATCATGCATTTATGTGATTGAGGCCATCGTTCATTAACCCACTTACCCAAATAGCCTACCTTTTTTCTTCCATTGTTAACCAATTTGAGCCTACAATTAACCCACTTGTTCCTTAATTTAGCACATTACAAGCCGTAACGCGGAAAACAATGAAAGTCCTTAATTTGGATCTTTGATTGGCTTAGGCTAGCATATGTGAGTATCATTCAAGTGTGGGTTGGGGACATTGGGTGGATAAAAGGGTAGTTTTGCTTTATTATTGGAAATATTAAGGAATTGGGTGCATGCTCATGTCTTGATTGAATGAATAGACTTTATGCATTGATGTTCTTGTGCATAAGAAGAAGAAGGAAAGGAAATGAAAAAAAAAATATATAACAAAATAATATGAAAAAAAAAGAGAGAAGAAAAGAGAAAAAGAAAAAAAAATAAATAAAAAAAAAGTAAGGACAAGAAAAGCAATAAAGGGGACAAAATGCCCCGAAGTGAAGCTCAATAAGAGAAGTCAATGCATAAATATTGGTGAATGAATAGAAAAGACATGAGTATGTGAAAAAAGTGAGGAATGGGTAGTTAGACTAGCACTTAATTGTATAGGACATTGTATAGGTTAGGGGGGAAGGTTTAAGTTCATCAAAGATCCAAGTTTTAAGCCCACTAGCCATATATGATCCTACCTTGACCCTAACCCCATTACAACCTAAGGAGAAGACCTCATGATAGATGTATGCATGCATGAAATACGTGTTGACTGTTAGAAGAAGAACAAATCTTAGAAAGCATGATTAGGGGAGAATTGAGAGAATTAACCCTAAACAATTGAGCGACTAGAGTGTAAATACTTCCGGTAAGGGTTCGACGCTCAATCCTTTGATTCCCGGCTCTCGCGAGCATTCCTCATGCAAGGTTGCATAAATTGCATTTGATGTTTAGAATTTGGCAAGATCTATGCACTGACCACCATTGTACCCCATGCGCTAGCATATGTCATAAGAAAGCTGATTTGTCCCTAACCAAGTAGATAACCGCATTAGTCGTAGTTGCATGCATATAAGTAGGTTGCATTCCATGAGTCCCATACGTTTGTGATCCTTGGTCTTCTACATTTCATTGCATTTTCCTAAGCATGAGGACATGCTAGAATCTAAGTGTGGGGAGGTTGACAAACCCCATTTTGAGGGCTTGTCTTGTGCTAATTTCAAAGGGTTTATCAATGATTTCACACACTTTCTGCATGAAAATACAAGGATTTGCATTCCTTTCCTAGCTTTGTCTCATGAATGAAAACATGCTTATTTTGCACTAAAATAGACACATTTCTAATCTCTTCTTGATGCCATTCGATGCCGTGACTTGTGTGCTAAGTGGTTTCAGGGTATAGAGTAGGAATGAACAGGAAAAGAGAAGGAAGAAGGGTGCAAGGAAAGGAAGCATGAAAATTGAAGCTTTGGAAATTTCCGCATGGGCGCGTGCGCGCACCTGGCGCGCCCGCGCGGATGAGAGCAATGTGAAGCCGAAGCTAGGAGCCAAGCCACGGGCCGGCTAGAGTAGCAGCCAAGCCAGGATCTTCATGGACGCGTACGCGTACACTCCGCCTCCGCGCATACTCCAGAGCCGCATTCAGGGCGCGCACGCGTAAGGTGCGCGTGCGCGCCGATGCTCGGAAATGATCTTTTTAAAAAGTCACGTGACTTAGGCGTGGAGTTGGTTAGAGATCCCAACTTTTGAGGAGTGCTTTGGCGGGAAAAGACTTAAGAGGACCAAGGGGGCAAAGGTTGAAGACACTTAGTTCATTTTTCTAGTTTTTTAGATATTTTGGGGGTTAGTTACTTTGTTAGAGAGAGAAACTCCAACCTCTCTCTAGATTCATCAACTTCTCTCAAGCTTTCACTAGGGTTCTTCTTCATCAAAATTCTGGATTTTTACTCATTCCTTGGTGAGATCCATTGCAACTTTCATTTTACTTTGTTCATGTAATAGGTTTTCTCTTCCAATTCCAAGTTGTAGTTGTAATTGTTGACATTCCTTGGGTCTAGGATTCAATTCTATGAATTTTGGATTTCGTTGATATTCGAGATTGTTGATCTTCATTGTTGTTCTTTGATGCTTGTTGCTAATTCCTTGTGTTGCAATATTTTCTTAATTCTACTTTTTCTCTTCATTTCACTATGACTTTCCCTTTTGCTCATCACATGTTTGATAAAATGTCAATACTAGCTATGGAGTAGACTTTTCATACTTGGCATAGGGTTTGGTCATTGGAATGAATTGAATAGTTATATCAAGGGTTGATTTGAAGTTAGAGCTTGCCAATTGCCTTGAAGTGCACTAAAACTAGATTCCCATAAGGTGAAGCTAGAACTTGTGACTCAAGTTAATTGTTTCCATTTGACTTTCTTCTATATTTAGGGGATGACTAAACGGAGCAAAGGCTAACGGCTATCAACATTGAGTGAACTATAATGATAAAGACTTCTAATGCCAACCCTAAGTCAAGTCCTTTTGATAATTGATTGTTGATTCTCATTACTTGCTAAGACCTTCAAGAACTCAACAAAGCTTACTAAATCAATAAGATGCATACTTTGGCAATTCCAAGGGAGAATGACTCGGGAGATTAATACTCTCGGTTATAGATTGTAGATTTGTTTGGCGATGGATTTTGTGTTGGTTTAGACTATACTACGATTGATCACTTGATAAATTCTATACGGACAAAAATTCATTTGTCAATGCCAGGGTTGCCAAATTAGAGATTGATGTGGAGAAAGAGAAGGAATGTGCCACTGTGGCGGAGGCAGCTGCTAACTTGGCTGAGAAGATTGCGAAAAACTAGAAGGAGAGCTATACTCGGACCTATAGTGAGTTGCTAGAAGCTAAGGAGAGGCTTCAATCTACCCAAGATGATTATGCCGAGCTTCAGGGACACATGGTGAATAGTATGACCGATATGTTCGAGATCTTGAAGGCTCAGGTCCGAGTTCTTGCTCCAGAGGCCGATCTCTCCTTGTTCAGCATGGATAATGTGGTGGAGGATGGCAAGATTGTACCTGCCCCTGATGATGATGAGGGTCCTCCTCTTGTGCCACCAGCCAAGGCTTCTGCGGTCTCAGCTTCTTCGACTCCTTCTACTGAGGTGGTCCCTCCAGAGCCTGACCTTGATGTGCAGATTCTAAACGGGATGGATGGAGTTGTCAATCCTACCCCTATCTCGACCATGCCTCTTCCTTTTCCTCAGGACGTTGCTATTGGGGTGAATTTGGATCCCCTATGACTTTTTATGCTTGTTTAATGTTATAGTCCGACTTGTGGACTTTTAAACTTTTTTATGTTTTTGTAAGTCTTTTGTAGTTGACTCCTTTGACATTCGGTTGCTTCTTAGCAACTTTTGTTTTGAAAAACAAACACTTTAAACTCTTAGGCTGCCTATTAGGTGGCCTTTGAGTCTTTAATGTTTTACTTTAATGGACTGGTTTTCCTGATATGTTAATCATACCTTTGATGCTTGGAGGTTTGCCTCTGTAACCCTTGTAGATTTTATAGAGGTTCGATCTGTCCGACCTCCTTTGAGTTGTAGTGTGAATTTTCTACCATTGCCTTTTGGATCATGCCTCACTTTGAGTTTGTGTTGTCTATCCTTTGCTTTGGCAAAGTGATCCTTGTGGCTTGGTGTCCGTGCTTTCAGTAACTTGTCCGACAACTTTTTAGTGTTCTATAAAACCTTTCTAGTTTGTTCGAACGACTTTTGTAGCTCTATTTTGAGATCTTGCCTTCTTTGAGCGGAGTTTTCACCCTAAGCATTTTTTAGCCCTAAGTTGTTTTTCAACCTTTTTGGCTTTTTCTTATCTTGAGATCGTACTTGCGCCTTTTATTTATAGTTTGTTTGGATGACTTTCTAGCGCCGTGTTGACTTGTGCTTTGCTTTTTAAGTAGCGTCTTTTTTGCAAGACTTGTACCTATCAGCGTAGCACTTCTGGCCTTTGGTTTTTTTAACCTTTCTTTGGCCTTTGTGAGGTGTCTTTGTCCCTTTTTAGTGATCCTTTTATTGGTCCGACTTCTCTGTCGGGCCTCCTCGAGTTATTTTTAGTAATCCCATTTCTAGTGAGACCACGTCAGGTCGCTTTTTATGGGTTACTTTTTATAACTCCTTGCATTAATCTGAGATTTATAGCTTCACCTTGCCAACCTCTTTATGATCGGTTGATGAATTTTGCTCTTAAGCCTAAATTAATGCATCTTGGTAGGAAACTTTTTAGGGAATTGATGACTTTCATTCAAATAATAATAAGAGATAAAAAATATAAATAAAAGTGTATACATATGAGTGCTTACCCTTCTAGGTCGGGCAATTTTTTAGGTCTCAGCCTGGCGCCTCATTAAAAAACCTTTTTAGGAAAAAGAGTGCGCCTGACCTAAGACCTTTACTATTTTCTAGCTATAGTACCTTCTTAGGTTACAAGCATGCCATGACCTTGGTAGCTCTCACCTTTCGAGGTCGGACACCTTATAGTAACCTTTTCCCAGTACTTATGTAACACGGTATGGTCCTTTCCAGTTAGCTGCTAGCTTTCCATCTCCCGACCGACCTGTTCCGATATCGTTCCGGATTAAGATGAGATCGTTGGTGGATAAGCTTCTCTGGACAACCTGCCGATTATACCTCAAAGCCATTGGACGCTTTAGTGCTTCCTCTCTAATCCGAGCTCTTTCTTGGACTTCTGGAAGTAGGTCGAGCTCTTCCCTTTGAATTTGGGAGTTGGCGTCTTCGTTGTAGAGGATCGCCCTGGGGATCCTTCTTCTATCTCCACGGGAATCATTGCCTCCATTCCGTAAGCAAGTTCGATAGGGTGATTCTCCAGTGGTAGAGTGTGGAGTTGTCCGATATGTCCATAAGACTTGTGGGAGTTCTTCAGCCTAAGCTCCCTTTGCGTCCTGTAGCTTCTATTTTAACCCGGCCAATATGACTTTGTTGGTAGCCTCTGCCTACCCGTTGTCCTGTGGGTGTTCTATAGAGGTGAATTGGTGCTTTATCTTAAGGTCAGCTACCAATTTCCTGAAACCCAAGTCGGTGAACTGAGTGCAACTATCTGTGGTGATGGAGTAAGGAACCCCAAACCTTGTGATAATATTTCTATATAGAAATTTCTGACTTCTTTGCGTGGTGGCAGTAGCTAATGGCTCTGCTTCAATCCACTTTGTGAAGTAATCAAAGCCTACAATGAGGAACTTGACTTGCCCTAAACCCTAGGGAAAGGGTCCGAGGAGGTCGAGTCTCCACTTTGCGAATGGCCAGGGTGATGAAACACAAATGAGCTCTTTGGGTGGGGCTATATAGAAGTTGGCATGCTTCTGACATGGTGGGCATGTCTTGACGAATTCTGTTGCTTCCTTTTGCAAGGTCAGCTAGTAAAAGCCAACTCAGAGTACCTTTTTGGATGGAGCTCTTGCCCCAAGGTGGTTTCCGCATATGCCTCCGTGGACTTCCTCTAGGACATCCCTTATAGCAGAGGTCGAAACACATTTTAGGAGCGGTGTAAAGATTCCTCTCCTATATAGGGCGTCATGCACTATGGTGTAGTACTATGCTTCTCGCACTATGGTGTAGTACTGTGCTTCTCGCACTAGTCTTTTTGTCTCCTTTTTATCTGCATTGAGCGTGTCGGACTTGAGGTAGTTGATTATGGGAGTCATCCATCCTTGGTCCTGATTTGATATGCTTAATACCTTCTTCTCTTCTGAGGTTGACGGATTTTGTAGTGTTTTCTGGATGAGGCTTCTATTATTCCCCCCTGGTTTGGTGCTGGCTAATTTTGAAAGGGCATCGGTCCGAGCATTTTGTTCCCAAGGTATATGTCGAACATCATATCCCCTAAATAGTCAGAGCTGTTCTCTAATTTTGTCTAGGTATTTCTTCATGGTAGGATCTTTAGCCTAGTAACTCCCTTCTATTTGTGAGGTAACTACCTATGAATCACTAAAAAGGTAAGCTTCTGAGCTCCTACCTCCTTAGCCAGCTTCAAACCAGCCTATAGGGCCTCATATTCAGCTTGGTTATTCGAGGCGGGAAACTCGAACTTTAATGAGCGCTCGATTTGGGTTTCCTGATCACTCTCCAAAATGACGCCTACGCCACTCCCGGTTTTGTTTGAAGAGCCATCTACTTAAAGGCTCCACTCTGTAGGGGTGCCTGGGGTGTCGGTGTACTCTGCGATGAAGTCGGCCAAGTACTGAGATTTGATAGCTGTCCGAGCTTCATATTTGAGGTCGAATTTGGATAACTCGACCGCCCATTGTAGGATTCTTCCAGCCAGGTCTATTTTTTGTAAGATACCTTTTATGGGTTGGTTGGTTGATAAATCGTTATTTTACAGTTTATCTTGTGCTTAAATTAGTGGATTTTATCCACTATTCTCACACTTATTCATAGAAATCGCATGTTTTACATTTTCCTTCCTAATTTTGTGCTATGATTGAAAACATGCTTCTTTGTCCCTAAATTTGCTAATTTTAATCCTCTCTTATTACCATTCGATGTCTTGATATGTGTGTTAAGTGTTTTCAGAGTTTATAGAGAAGGAATGGCTTAGAGGATGGAAAGGAAGCATGCAAAAGTGGAAGGAATAAAAGAAATCGAAGAAATTGCAAAGCTGTCAAGCCTGACCTCTTCGTATTAAATCGATCATAACTTGAGCTACAAAGGTCCGAATGAGGCAGTTTCAGTTGCGTTGGAAAGCTAACATCCGGGGCTTCAAAATTCTATGCAATTTGCCATAGTTGCCTTGCTGTTAGGCGACGTGTATGCGTGGATAGTGCGGTAGACAAGCAACGCATACGCGTGGGTGACGCGTACGCGTGAAGGAGCCACGTGCTGTACGTATCAGAAATTGCTGGGGGCGATTTCTGGGCTGTTTTTGGCCCAGTTTTAAGCCCGAAAACACTAATTAGAGGCTGTAAAGTGGGGGAATCAATCATACACTTCTCATTCACATAATTTTAGGTTTTAGATGTAGTTTTCTAGAGAGAGGCTCTCTCCTCTCTCTAGGTTTTTAGGTTTTTAGTTTTATTTCTTCTCAAATTCAGGTTCAATGTTCTTTTAATTTAGTTTCTCTTTTACTTTTATTTGTTATAGTATTCTAGTTTATTTATTTTCCTTGTTGATTTCTCTATTTTCCCAATTTGGTTTATGAACTCCATGTTAGATTCAATTTCTTTTTAATGCAAGTTGAGGTATTTCATATTTATTGTTTCTTTCTTCAATTTATTGTTATTATTCTCTCTTGCAATTGTTGGTTTTAAATTTGATATTCTCTTATTGCTTTTCAATGCTTTTATTTTGTGCCCACCAAGTGTTTGATAAAATGCTTGGTTGAATTTTAAATGAGCTTTTTATATTCTTAGCTTAGATTGAGCAATTAGAGACTCTTGAATTGTCAAAGACTCTTGTTGGTAAGTGATAGCAAAAGGCAATTACCATCACAAGTGACTATGACAATAGGGATAGGAAGTCTAATTATCAATCATTGCTAGGACTTTTCTTAATTATTAGCTTATCTTCTTGTCATTTACATTCCTTGTTCAACAATTAAAAACCCAAAAAGATATAATCTCATAACCAATTATAAGTACACTTCCCTGCAATTCCTTGAGAGACGACCCGAGGTTTGGATACTTCGGTTTATTTTTATAGGGTTTGTTACTTGTGACAACCAAATGTTTGTATGAAAGGATTCTTGTTGGTTTAGAAGCTATACTTTCAACGAGAACTTATTGAGAAATTCTTTACCACACAAAAATCCGATCATCAAAATGGCACCGTTGTCGGTGTCTTGCAAACGTGTGCCTTATTCTTGGTTATTGTAAATGTTTGCTTTTCGCTTATTTGTTGGTTTTTATTAGTTTTAGGATTTTATTACTTATTTTTATTAGTTTTTGTTTTTATTTGCTACCATGAATTCTCACCCCTTTGGCTATGAGTTTGGTTACAATTATGTTGTAAGAAGTGGAGATTACAATGAAGGCTCGCATCAAGGATGGAACAATCAAGGTTGGGAGGAGCCATAAGCTTATAGACAACCTTCTTGGCAACAACCTCCTCGGGTATCATATAGGTATAACTCCAATCCTAATGCATACCAATCGAATAGATGTGGTAGTCCTTGTTGTACGTGTCACCAGCCACCACCACATGCCTATGTACCACCTCCTCAACATAGCCCACAACCGTACTCACAAGCCCCATGTTACCAAACACCCTCATATGACCCTAATCCCTACCCACCATACCAAGAGCCTTACAAGCCCTATGAATCATACTTAGAACGACCCCCATTCCAACATAATTACTCCCAAGAACCACCACCTCAATATTCACCATCTCCATACCCTTACCAAGAAGAACCACTTCCCTATTATGAACCCTTTCTCCAAAATAATGAATCCTTCGATCCACCCCAAGCCCCAATGGATGATTCTCTCACTTTATTGCTTTAAGGGCAAATAGACCTTCAAAATTCAATCCAAGCTCTTATATCCTGCATGTTTCCATCATTTACCCCGAATATCCAACCCTCAAACTCTAGTGCACTTTCTTGTCAACCACATAATGATCTCTCCATCCCATCACCACCCTCTATGGAAGAGCACCTACATCCATCAATCCAAGAGCAACATGATCCCAATTATGCTAGAGACATGGAATAGGAGAGAAGGGATCATCTAAGGAACTTAATGGATTAGATTCATGCATCCATACTTCAAAAGAATCAAGAGGAGACCCAAAAAGTGGAGGAAGTAGAGACCCTTGAAGATGAAAAAAGTTGTGAAGAGGTGGAAGTCATCAAGGAGGAGTTTGATTTTGTACTAGAACAACTAGAGGAAGCCGTAATTATTGAGGAGGAAGAAGTGGTTGAAGACTTAGGAGATGCGGAACCTTCATCGGAAACTTAAGTCATAGAGCCTCATGCCAAGACATTTGATGTTCAGGAGGGTGTACAACCTCCAAGGCATATCATGGTTGAAGACTTAGAGGAGGTTGATCATGAGATGGATTCAATCATTAATAAATTCTTATCTACAATTGAATCCTCTCCCACTAGACTTGACATGGAGATTAAAGAAGAAGGGGAACAACCTCCCTTGCCTTGGTAAGCAATAAAGAAGAGATCCAATTGGAAGAAAGCTACCAAGAGGAAGAGGTTGAAATTGAAGACGCTCGCAAAGAGGTGGAAGTTGTCAAGGAAAAGAATCAGGGAGTGGAGCTTGCAAGATCATTAGAAACATCTCTCCCAAGGGCATTACCATCTAATACAACAATCAAGTGGGTAAAATTCTTATCCTT
Organism: Arachis stenosperma; assembly: GCF_014773155.1. Classification (NCBI taxonomy): domain Eukaryota; kingdom Viridiplantae; phylum Streptophyta; class Magnoliopsida; order Fabales; family Fabaceae; genus Arachis; species Arachis stenosperma. Next base: position 51,247,725 of record NC_080378.1, on the reverse strand, counting down.
AACCTTTACTTTCCCACTTGAATATGGGTTACTTGAGACGGATGGTCAACTTAAAGCTCTTTGTGGCTTTAAGAGTAAAAGGGAGATGGGTAGTGGTTGGAGTTTTCAGGCAAGGTTCAATACGGTTGCATGCTCAAAGTTGAAGTGCAAGGATTGGTGTAGAGCTCGATTGAATGGGTCTAGGAAGTTGTTTGGATGTCTCAGTGAGAATTTAGATTGCTTGCCACCCAGTTGATACAATGACGATCAATACGAAGACGGGTGCAAAAGCAAGGTTTGGAACCCCGAAATTCATTCTAGCAATCAACACTCTTGGGGCCTTGTCACTTGCTTTAATTTGCTTGAAGGCTTTATGCGCCTACTTTGGGATCCCGGAGGCTATTGGAATTACAAACATTGGTGGGGATTCCTAGATGAGTTCAAGCACAAGCCACCATGACAAGGAGCTTATCAAATGTCCAACTTAAGGACAATAACTAACAGTGTTAGGCGGGAGACAACTGTTCCGAGGGTTACCCGAAACTGTAGGTTGATCTCGGACGAGATCTTCTATCTGGTCGGAGCTGTGGAGTCCGATCTGATGGACTTGGTTTGTGATGAGCGGATAATTTATACGCTTTTTGGCATTGTTTTTAGTATGTTTAGTATGTTTTAGTTAGTTTTTATTATATTTTTATTAGTTTTTAGTTAAAATTTACTTTTCTAGAGTTTACTATGAGTTTGTGTATTTTTTTGTGATTTCAGGTATTTTCTGGCTGAAATTGAGGGACCTGAGCAAAAATCTGATTCAGAGGCTGAAAAGGACTGCAGATGCTGTTGGATTCTGACCTCCTTGCACTCGAAGTGGATTTTCTGGAGCTACAGAAGCCCAATTGGCGCGCTCTCAACTGCGTTAGAAAGTAGACATCCTGGGCTTTCCAGAAATGTATAATAGTTTATACTTTGCCCGAGATTTGATGGCCCAAACAGGCGTTCCAAATCAGCTCAAAACTGCCCGGCGTTAAACGCCAGAACTGGCACAAGAGTGGGAGTTAAACGCCCAAACTGGCACAAAAGCTGGCGTTTAACTCCAAGAAAAGTCTCTACACATGAAAGCTTCAATGCTCAGCCCAAGCACACACCAAGTGGGCCCGGAAGTGGATTTTTATGTCATTTACTCATCTTTGTAAACCCTAAGCTACTAGTTCTCTACAAATAGGACCTTTTACTATTGTATTTTCATCTTGGTAGCTATCTTTGATCAGTCTTATGCAATCTTAGATCATGGGGCTGGCCTCACGGCCATGCCTGAACCTTGTTCTTATGTATTTTCAATGGTGGAGTTTCTATACACCATAGATTAAGGTGTGGAGCTCTGCTGTACCTCGAGTATTAATGAAATTACTATTGTTCTTCTATTCAATTCGGCTTGTTCTTGTTCTAAGATATCACTTGTTCCTCAACTTGATGAATGTGATGATTCGTGACACTCATGATCATTCTCACCTATGAACGTGTGCCTGACAACCACCTCCGTTCTACCTTAGATTGAGTGGATATCTCTTGGATCCTTTAATCGGAATCTTCGTGGTGTAAGCTAGAATTGATGGCGGCATTTAAGAGAGTACGGAAGGTCTAAACCTTGTCTGTGGTATTCTGAGTAGGATTCAATGATTGAATGACTGTGACGAGCTGCAAACTCCTGAAGGCTGGGCGTTAGTGACTGACGCAAAAGAATCAATGGATTCTATTCCAACCTGATTGAGAACCGACAGATGATTAGCCGTGCTGTGACAGAGCGCGTTGAACATTTTTACTGAGAGGACGGGACTGTAGCCACTGACAACGGTGATGCCCAACATACAGCTTGCCATGGAAAGGAGTAAGAAGGATTGGATGAAGACAGTAGGAAAGCAGAGAGACGGAAGGGACAGAGCATCTCCATTCGCTTATCTGAAATTCTCACCAATGAATTAGATAAGTATCTCTATCTTTATTTTATGTTTTATTCATAAATCATCCATAACTATTTGAATCTGCCTGACTAAGATTTACAAGGTGACCATAGCTTGCTTCATACCAACAATCTTCGCGGGATCGACCCTTACTCGCGTAAGGTTTATTACTTGGATGACCCAGTGCACTTGCTGGTTAGTTGTGCGATGTTGTGATAAAAAGTTGAGATTGCAATTGAGCGTACGATGTTGATGGCGCCATTGATGATCACAATTTCGTGCACCAAGTTTTTGGCGCCGTTGCCGGGGATTGTTTTGAGTTTGGACAACTGACGGTTCATCTTGTTGCTTAGCTTAGGTATTTTTCTTCAGGGTTCTTAAGAATGAATTCTAGTGTTTCAAGGTGATGTTCTTATCATCACCAAAGCTGATTGATTCTCATCAATTTAGCTCTTGAATGCAATGTCCTGCTGAAGCTTGGCTAGCCATGTCTAATTTCTTTAGACTGAAGCTTTAGACTAACATTGCATGATTCCTGGAATTCTCATTAAGAATTTTGATATCTTTATTTTCTTTTCCACTTAATTTTCGAAAAAGTCCAAAAAAATTACAAAATCATAAAAACCAAAAATAATTTTATGTTTCTTATTGAGTCTAGTGTCTCATTTTAAGTTTTGTGTCAATTGCATGTTTCTGTTCTTCTTGCATTTTTCGAATTCTTTCATGTGTCTTAATTTATCTTCAAGTTACTCTTGATGATTTCCTTGCTCTGATCTTTAAATTCTCTTGACTTGAGTGTTTTGTTGTTTCTCATATGCATTCTCAATTTGTTAGTGTCAGTAGTATACAAACTTCTAAGTTTGGTGTCTTGCATGCATTGTTTATTTGGTCTTAGTTTCATTTTGATTATTCCTCATTATTAAAAATCCAAAAAAAAATTTAATTTGTGTCTTTTCAAGTCAATAATATAGAGAATTGAAGATTCAGAACATACAGCAGAGGAATTACACAGAAAAAGGCTGGGCGTTCAAAACGCCCAGTGAGAAAGGAAAACTGGCGTTTAAACGCCAGCCAGGGTACCTGGCTGGGCGTTTAACGCCCAAAAGGGTAGTATTTTGGGCGTTAAACGCCAGAATGGATACCATTCTGGGCGTTAAACGCCAGAATGGATACCATTCTGGGCGTTTAACGCCAGGATGGCACAAGTGGGAAGATTTTTTTTTAATTCAAATTTTTTTCAAGTTTTCAAAATTTTTTAAAATCAAATCTTTTTCAAATCATATCTTTTCAATCATATATTTTCAAAATCAATTTCTTTCTTTTTCAAAGATACTTGCTAGCAATTAATGATTTGATTCAATATTTCAAGTATGTTGCCTTTTCTGTTGAGAAAGGTTTAATGTTTGAATCGTATCTTTTCTTGTTAGCCAAGTCATTAATTTTTAAAATCAAATCTTTTTAAATTGTTTTTCAGTAATCTCTTTTCAATCATATCTTTTTAAAACCATAACTTTTAAATCATATCTTTTTAATCACATCTTTTTCAAAATAGTTTTCAATCATATCTTTTTAATTTCTAATTTCAAAATCTTTTTCAAAAATCACTTGATTTCTTTTCCACTCTTAGTTTTCGAAAATCAATTAGTATTTTTTCCAAAATGTTTTTAAAATCTTTTTAATTTATTTTCGAAAATTTCTTCCCCACTTCTAACATCCTTCTATTTATGGACTAACACTCCTCCTCAATGCACAATTCGAACTCCATCTTTCTTGATCAGTTCGAATTCTTCTACCTCTTCCTTCTATTTTTCTTTTCCTTTGATACCTCAAGGAATCTCTATACTGTGACATAGAGGATTCCATATTTTCTTGTTCTCTTCTTTTTCATATGAGCAGGAGCAAAGACAAAAGCATTCTTGTTGAGGCTGACCCTGAACCTGAAAGGACCTTGAAGCGAAAGCTAAGAGAAGCTAAGGCACAACTCTCTGTAGAGGACCTAACAGAAATCTTCAAAGAAGAAGAACCCATGGCAGCCGAAAACAACAACAATGCCAACAATGCAAGGAAGGTGCTTGGTGACTTTACTGCACCTACTCCCGACTTCTATGGGAGAAACATCTCTATCCCTGCCATTGGAGCAAAAAACTTTGAGCTTAAGCCTCAATTAGTTTCTCTAATGCAACAGAATTGCAAGTTCCATGGACTTCCATTGGAAGATCCTCATCAGTTTTTAGCTGAATTCTTGCAAATCTGTGACACTGTCAAGACTAATGGGGTTAACCCTGAGGTCTACAGACTTATGCTATTCCCTTTTACTATAAGAGATAGAGTTAGGATTTGGTTGGACTCACAACCTAAAGAAAGCCTGAACTTTTGGGAAAAGCTAGTCAATGCCTTCTTGGCAAAGTTCTTTCCACCTCAAAAATTGAGTAAGCTTAGAGTGGAAGTCCAAACCTTCAGACAGAAGGAAGGTGAATCCCTCTATGAAGCTTGGGAAAGATACAAACAATTGATCAGAAAGTGTCCTTCTGACATGCTTTCTGAATGGAGCATTATAGGTATCTTCTATGATAGTCTGTCTGAACTGTCCAAGATGTCATTGGACAGCTCTGCTGGAGGATCTCTTCATCTGAAGAAGACGCCTGCAGAAGCTCAAGAACTCATTGAAATGGTTGCAAATAACCAATTCATGTACACTTTTGAAAGGAATCCTGTGAACAATGGGACGAATCAGAAGAAAGGAGTCCTTGAGATTGATACTCTGAATGCCATATTAGCTCAGAACAAAATATTGACTCAGCAAGTCAATATGATCTCTCAAAGTCTATTTGGAATGCAAGCTACACCAGGCAGTACTAAGGATGCTTCATCTGAAGAAGAATCTTATGATCTTGAGAACCCTTCAATGGAAGAGGTGAATTACATGGGAGAATCCTATGGAAACACCTATAATTCTTCATGTAGAAATCATCCAAATCTCTCATGGAAGGATCAATAGAGACCTCAACAAGGTTTCAACAACAATAATGGTGGAAGAAACAGGTTTAGCAATGGCAAGCCTTTTCCATCATCTTCTCAGCAACAGACAGAGAATTCTAAGCAGAGCCACTCTGACTTAGCAACCATGGTCTCTGATCTAATCAAAACCACTCAAAGTTTCATGACTGAAACAAGGTCCTCCATTAGGAATTTGGAGGCACAAGTGGGACAGCTGAGCAAGAAAATTACTGAACTCCCTCCTAGTACTCTTCCAAGCAATATAGAAGAGAATCCAAAAGGAGAATGCAAGGCCATTAACATGACCCACATGGCCGAACTTGGAAAGGAGGAAGAGGCAGTGATCGCCCCTGAGGAAGACCTCAATGGACGTCCACTGGCCTCCAATGAGTTCCCCAATGAGGAACCATGGGAATCTGAGGCTCACAATGAGACTATAGAGATTCCATTAGATTTACTTCTGCCATTCATGAGCTCTGATGAGTATTCTTCCTCTGAAGAGGATGAAGATGTCACTGAAGAGCAAGTTGCCAAGTACCTGGGAGCAATCATGAAGCTAAATGACATGTTATTTGGTAATGAGACTTGGGAAGATGAACCCCCTTTGCTCACCAAAGAACTGGATGACTTGACTAGGCAGAGATTACCTCAAAAGAGACAGGATCCTGGGAAGTTTTTAATACCTTGTACCATAGGCACCATGACCTTTAAGAAGGCTCTGTGTGACTTAGGGTCAAGTATAAACCTCATGCCTCTCTCTGTAATGGAGAAGCTAGGGATCTTTGAGGTACAAGCTGCAAGAATCTCACTAGAGATGGCAGATAATTCGAGAAAACAAGCTTATGGACTTGTAGAGGATGTTTTGGTGAAAGTTGAAGACCATTACATCCCTGCTGATTTCATAGTCCTAGAGACTGGGAAGTGCATGGATGAATCCATCATCCTTGGCAGACCCTTCCTAGCCAAAGCAAAGGCTGTGATTGATGTTGACAGAGGAGAATTGATCATTCAAGAGAATGAAGAATCCTTTGTGTTTAAGGCTCAAGGATATCCCTCTGTTACCATGGAGAGGAAGCATGAAGAGCTTCTCTCAAAACAGAGCCAAACAGAGCCCCTACAGTCAAACTTTAAGTTTGGTGTTGGGAGGCCACAACCAACTTCTAAGTTTGGTGTTGAACCCCCACATTCAAACTCTAAGTTTGGTGTTGGGAGGTTCCAACATTGCTCTGAGTATCTGTGAGGCTCCATGAGAGCCCATTGTCAAGCTATTGACATTAAAGAAGTGCTTGTTGGGAGGCAACCCAATGTTATATTTATCTATTTTCCTTTGTTATTTTATGTTTTCTGTAGGTTGATGATCATGGGAAGTCACAAAATCAATTAAAAAAGCAAAAACAGAATGAAAAACAGAAAGAAAAATAGCACACCTTGGAGGAAAATCTTGCTGGCGTTTAAACGCCGGTAAGGGCAGCAAATGGGGGTTTAACGCCCAATCTGGCACCATTCTGGGCGTTTAACGCCAGAAAGGGGCACCAGACTGGCGTTAAACGCCAAGAAAAGGCAAGAAGCTGGCGTTAAATGCCAGAAATGGGCACCAGCCCAGCGTTAAACGCCAAAATTGGCATAAAGAGCATTTTTGCTCGCCACTTGGTACAGGGATGAATTTCCCTTGACACCTCAGGATCTGTGGACCCCACAGGATCCCCACCTACCCTACCACTCTCTCTCTTCTTCACCCATTCACTAATCACCTCAACACCTCTTCCCCAAAACCCCTCACCTATCAAATCCCACTATTCTCTTCACCACTCACATCCATCATTCATAAAACCCCACCTACCTCACCATTCAAATTCAAACCACTTTCCCTCCCAAACCTACCCATAATGGCCGAACCATACACCCCCTCTCCACTCCTATATAAACCCATCTTCACTCCTTCTCACACAACCTAAACACTACTTCTCTCCCTTGGCCGAACCACAAAGCCCCCTCCATCTCCTCTATTTCTTCTTCTTCTACTCTCTTCTTTCTTCTTTTGCTCGAGGACGAGCAAATCTTCTAAGTTTGTTGTGGTAAAAGCATTGTTTTTTGTTTTTCCATAACCATTTATGGCATCTAAGGCCGGAGAAACCTCTAGAAAGAGGAAAGGGAAGGCAAAAGCTTCCACCTCCGAGTCATGGGAGATGGAGAGATTCATCTCAAGGGTGCATTAAGACCACTTCTATGAAGTTGTGGCCATGAAGAAGGTGATCCCCGAGGTCCCTTTCAAACTCAAAAGGAGTGAATATCCGGAGATCCGACATGAGATCCGAAGAAGAGGTTGGAAAGTTCTTACCAACCCCATTCAACAAGTCGGAATCTTAATGGTTCAAGAGTTCTATGCCAATGCATGGATCACCAAGAACCATGATCAAAGTGTGAACTCGGACCCAAAGAATTGGCTCATAATGGTTCGGGGGAAATGCTTAGATTTTAGTCTGGAAAATGTAAGGTTGGCATTCAACTTGCCCATGATGCAAGGATATGAACACCCTTACACTAGAAAGGTCAACTTTGATCAAAGGTTGGACCAAGTCCTCATAGATATTTGTGAAGAGGGCGCTCAATGGAAGAGAGATTCAAGAGGGAAGCCGGTTCAACTGAGAAGGCATGACCTCAAGCCCGTGGCTAGGGGATGGTTGGAGTTTATCCGACACTCAATCATTCCCACTAGCAACCGGTCCGAAGTTACTATAGACCGGGCTATCATGATTCATAGCATCATGATTGGAGAGGAAGTAAAAGTTCATGAGGTTATAGCCCAAGAACTTTATAAGGTGGCGGACAAGTCCTCTACCTTGGCAAGGTTAGCCTTTCCTCATCTTATTTGTCACCTCTGTTATTCAGTTGGAATTGACATAGAGGGAGACATCCTCATTGATGAGGACAAGCCCATCACTAAGAAAAGGATGGAGCAAACAAGAGATCCCACTCATCATGAAATCCCTGAGATACCTCAAGGGATGCACTTTCCTCCACAAAACTATTGGAAGCAAATCAACACCTCCCTAGGAGAATTGAGTTCCAACATGGGACAACTAAGGGTGGAGCACCAAGAAAATTCCATCCTCCTCCATGAAATTAGAGAAGATCAAATAATCATGAGAGAGGAGCAACAAAGGCAAGGAAGAGACATTGAGGAGCTTAAGCACTCCATAAGATCTTCAAGAGGAAGAACAAGCCGCCATCACTAAGGTGGACCCGTTCTTTAATTTCCTTGTTCTTTATTTTCATGTTTTTCGAATTTTTATGCTTATGTTTATCTATGTTTGTGTCTTATGATCATTAGTGTCTTAGTGTCTATGCCTTAAAGTTATGAATGTCCTATGAATCCATCACCTTTCTTAAATGAAAAATGTTCTTAATTGAAAAAGAGAAGAATTGCATGAATTTTGAATTTTATAACAGATTAATTATTTTGATGTGGTGGCAATACTTTTGGTTTCTAAATGTATGCTTGAACAGTGCATATGTCTTTTGAATTTGTTGTTCATGAATAATTGGCTCTTGAAAGAATGATGAAAAAGGAGACATGTTACTGAGGATCTGAAAAATCATAAAAATGATTCTTGAAGCAAGAAAAAGTAGTGAATACAAAAAAAAATGAAAAAAAGGAAGGAAAAAGAAAAAAGAAAAAAAATAATAATGAAGTTGTGATCCAAGGCAAAAAGAGTGTGCTTAAGAACCCTGGACACCTCTAATTGGGGACTCTAGCAAAGCTGAGTCACAATCTGAAAAAGGTTCACCCAATTATGTGTCTATGGCATGTATGTATCCGGTGGTAATACTGGAAGACAGAATGCTTTGGGCCACGGCCAAGACTCATAAAGTAGCTGTGTTTAAGAATCATCATACTTAACTAGGAGAATCAATAACACTATCTGGATTCTGAGTTCCTATAGAAGCCAATCATTCTGAATTTCAAAGGATAGAGTGAGATGCCAAAACTATTCAGAGGCAAAAAGCTAAAAGCCACGCTCATCTAATTAATAGTGATCTTCATAGATGTTTTTGGAATTCATTGCATATTCTCTTCTTTTTATCTTATTTAATTTTCAGTTGCTTGGGGACAAGCAACAATTTAAGTTTGGTGTTGTGATGAGCGGATAATTTATACACTTTTTGGTATTGTTTTTAGTATGTTTTTAGTATGTTTTAGTTAGTTTTTATTATATTTTTATTAGTTTTTAGTTAAAATTCACTTTTATGGAATTTGCTATTAGTTTGTGTGTTTTTCTGTGATTTCAGGTATTTTCTGGCTGAAATTGAGGGACCTGAGCAAAAATCTGATTCAGAGGCTGAAAAGGACTGCAGATGCTGTTGGATTCTGACCTCCCTGCACTCGAAGTGGATTTTCTGGAGCTACAAAAGCCCAATTGGCGCGCTCTCAACTGCGTTGGAAAGTAGACATCCTGGGATTTCCAACAATTTATAATAGTTCATACTTTGCTCGAGATTTGATGGCCCAAACAGGCGTTCCAAATCAGCTCAAAATTGCCCGACGTTAAACGCCGAAACTGGCACAAGAATGGGAGCTAAACGCCCAAACTGGCACAAAAGCTGGCGTTTAACTCCAAGAAAAGTCTCTACACATGAAAGCTTCAATGCTCAGCCCAAGCACACACCAAGTGGGCCCGGAAGTGGATTTTTATGTCATTTACTCATCTTTGTAAACCCTAAGCTACTAGTTCTCTACAAATAGGACCTTTTACTATTGTATTTTCATCTTGGTAGCTATCTTTGATCAGTCTTATGCTGTCTTAGATCATGGGGCTGGCCTCACGGCCATGCCTGAACCTTGTTCTTATGTATTTTCAATAGTGGAGATTCTACACACCATAGATTAAGGTGTGGAGCTCTGCTGTACCTCGAGTATTAATGCAATTAATATTGTTCTTCTATTCAATTCAGCTTGTTCTTGTTCTAAGATATCACTTGTTCCTCAACTTGATGAATGTGATGATCCGTGACACTCATCATCATTCTCACCTATGAACGTGTGCCTGACAACCACCTCCGTTCTACCTTAGATTGAGTGGATATCTCTTGGATCCCTTAATCGGAATCTTCGTGGTGTAAGCAAGAATTGATGGCGGCATTCAAGAGAATCCGGAAGGTCTAAACCTTGTCTGTGGTATTCTGAGTAGGATTCAATGATTGAATGACTGTGACGAGCTGCAAACTCCTGAAGGCTGGGCGTTAGTGACAGACGCAAAAGAATCAATGGATTCTATTCCAACCTGATTGAGAACCGACAGATGATTAGCTGTGCTGTGACAGAGTGCGTTGAACATTTTCACTGAGAGGACGGGACTGTAGCCACTGACAACGGTGATGCCCAACATATAGCTTGCCATGGAAATGAGTAAGAAGGATTGGATGAAGACAGTAGGAAAGCAGAGAGACGGAAGGGACATAGCATCTCCATTCGCTTATCTGAAATTCTCACCAATGAATTACATAAGTATCTCTATCTTTATTTTATGTTTTATTCATAAATCATCCATAACCATTTGAATATGCCTGACTAAGATTTACAAGGTGACCATAGCTTGCTTCATACCAACAATCTCCGTGGGATCGACCCTTACTCGCGTAACGTTTATTACTTGGATGACCCAGTGCACTTGCTGGTTAGTTGTGCGATGTTGTGATAAAAAGTTGAGATTGCAATTGAGCGTACCATATTGATGGTGCCATTGATGATCACAATTTCGTGCACCAGTAGTGGTGCTAAATTTTCGTCCCCGGAGGATGGGGGGTACCTGCAAGGGACTCCGATGCTTAAGTTAGCAAGGGTATTAAGCAGGTATTGAGTAGAATCAGAGTATGAGTTATACTGGGTGCTCCAGTGTATTTATAATGGTCTAGAGTGACCTTTGCAGATAAGATAAGTTAGTTATCTTATCTTTTATCTTTATCTTTATCTTTCATGGGAACTGCCCTTATCTCTATAGGCTTGGGCTGCCTTTGGATTGGGGTCGTGTTCCTCTATTTGGGCCCTTTATTGGGCTTTCCTGTGATTTGGCCGAGCTCTTTGAGAGGAGGTCGGTTTGTCCTGACCTGAAGAGGTCGGTCGCTTTGTCTGTAGAACATCCCGGGTCGGACAGATCGACCCAGGATATGAATAGTGCCCCTGCTCGAGCTCAGTCCTCCTTTGGAGGTAGAATCTTAGTTTTTCGAACCTTCTCAGGTGGAGCTGAACTCGAGCATTTTGTCGACTTCATATTTGTAGAGTTCCTTTTTGAATGTGGAACGTTTCGCTTCCTCTGAGAGTGCGCGCTTTTGTATTAGCGTCCTAGCCTTGGGAATGTGCGAGGGTTTTAATGCCCTCATTAATTGGTTTTTAATGCCCCTATTTTCTCTTGGTTTTCTTTTTTCAAATTTTGTATCCAAGAGACGGTTTTCTTTTTCCCGTAACTTCCCTTCTTTTTCGCCGTTTCCTGTCCTATATTTCTCATTTTCTCTCTGTGACATTTTGGCATTCGCTAGTGCTTCTGCTTTGCGGTCGATCCTTGCTGCTCTACTCTGCTTTTCAGCTTTTTCCTTCAAAGCTTTCCTCCTTCTTCAAGGTTGGTTATGCTTTCTCTTCACCGTTTATTTCTGCTGCTTTGTTTTTTATTCTTTGATGACGCTCTGATTTTTGTACGTCGAAAAGTTTGAACCCTTTCCTTAGTTTCTATACTTGGTTTATTGCTGTGTTGCCTATTTCTTGGTCTTTTTTTTGTCCTTCTGTATGTTTGGGTGATTTTCCTAGTTCTGGCTTCTTTTTAGGGCTTCGTGTGTTGTCGTTGATTTCTATACTGCCATTTTTGAAAAAGGTTGCTCCTTTGATAACTTGCTTGCTCCATTGATGATTTTGTTTTTGTTGATGACTTTTCTTCGATAGAGACGATGGTTTTTGATGACTTTCTTTTTGACTTTCGCCTTTTGGGACGCTGTTTTGTTTGAAAGAGTGTTTTAACTTTGTAGTAGTGAGAATCAAGAACGCAACTATGAGTTGGTGGCACCCGATTCTGATGATAGGGTCTGTTTTCCTACTTCGACCCAGGGAGAGCGTCCTTTCTTTTATGCATACGATTTCTTCTTTAGCCAGATGGATATTACCCTTCCTTTTACTTCCTTTGAGATCGACCTGTTGTGGTCTTGCAACGTGGCCCCATCTCAGCTTCATCCGAATTCTTGGGGTTTTATGAAGATTTTTCAGATGGTTTGTCATGAGTTTGGTGTTAAACCCTATTTAACCCTTTTTCTGTATCTCTTTGTGTTGACCAAGCCTGGGACTACCAAAAAGAAAGCTTCTTGGATTTCTTTTAGGTCGGCCAGGGACATAAAGTCTTCTCCATATATGATGAGTCTTTTCGCGATTTTAAGAATTACTTTTTCAAGGTCCGAGTTGTTGAAGGAGCTCGTCCTTTCTTCCTGGATGAGAATAGCGAGCCTCGTTTTCCTTTATAGTGGCAGAGGAATGTAGTTATGTCTAGGTATACCTGGGAGATGTTAGACAAGGTCGAGCAGGCCTTCGTCGCTGCTTTAGAGGATATTTGGGGGAAGCCTCCTCATCTTGAGACCAAGAAATTTCTGGAGGATCCGTCCTTGATTCGTGCTGTGCTGGGTATTTTATAAACTGTGTTCCCATGTCTTTTGTTCTCACTACAAGAAAAATACCCATTCAGCCACACTTTTTTTAAGCTACATTTGAAAAGCGTAGCCTATTCTATGAATAGGCTACGCTTTTCTCTGTGTTGCCTTTTTATAAGAGAAAAGGATACACAATTGTGGCATCATTTAAAAAGTGTAGCCTTAGGTATTTTAGAAATCACTTATAAAGCGAAGCCGTAGGTTGATATCTATAGGTTCACTTTTTGTATCAAAGGAGACACTTTTAGAGAGTAGCCTGTTTATTAAGTTTTGGGTGCGTTTTAAAAGTGATGCCTAATGTATCTAGAACGAAAAATTTGACACTTGATAAATTTTATGCCTAAGATAAAATCTTATGCGTTTTAAAAGTAATCTTTATAGCATTATATTTGAATTCTAAATTGTTATCCTATTATCAATATTTTATAAAATTGTTATATTACTTTTATATATTTTTTCCTAATTTATCAAATCAAAACCTAATTTAATTTACCATAATTTCACAAGACGCACACTACATACGTTGAGAGAAAAGGAAATAAATAGTGAAGAGAGAAAGGGGAGCTCGAAGGGGGGAGAAGAGAGATCGAGAGGGGGAGATGGAGAAGTCGGGAGTCGGGGAGTAAGGGAATAGGAGGAAGACGCTGGGATGATCAAGAAGGCTTCGACTTTGTCATCCTCGTGCATCCGTTGCTGCTACCATCATCGATCAGAGCTACTGCGCGTGGAGAGAAGGGGAGATGACGTCGCTGTTTCTATTTGGGATCGCTGCCGCCGTTCAAGTCACTACAGGAGGAGAACGCCACTGCGTGAAGCGAGGTGATGAGCGAAGTAGAACGTGTACAGGAAGAAGGAGAGCACGACGACTAGGAGGAGGCAGCGCCGCTGCCGTTGCTACTAGGGTTTGTCTTTGGAATCCCTGGTCGCCGCTATCGTTGCGGGTGAGTCAATTCTGTCCTAGCTACTAGAGTTACCATTTCTGAACCCTTGTTGCTTTGAAATGATCCGGGCTCGGTCTCTAATATTCCTAATTATACTGTATTCGTTGGAATCGCCACAATTGGAGCTCATCGCTAGAGAAGAAAAACTGTTGCGCCATCTTCTTCATTTTAACTCTGAACCTCCATTCATAACCCTGAAATGTTTCCACTCTTATTCTATTTAGCATTTTGTTTCTCTGCTATATTCTTATTTTAATTACGGTAGCCGATACCTTTGTTTTAGTGTTGATGTGTTCTGCTAAAGCTGTCAAAATTGTTGTTGTTGCGGGTGTGATCATGGTTGATGCTGTTGCCACGTCCCAATTATGTTGGAATTGTTGCTGCTGCTATGAATTCAAAAAGAGCAGGTTTATCGTGGTTAATTCCTTCCGGTTTAGCTAATCGAGGTAGCGGGTTTAAAACGATTTCAATTTAAGAATGCCTACAAGGTTTATTGAATAACTGCAAATAGATTTTAATAGCTGTGAGTAATTGATTGATTATGTGAATATTGAATTGTGGCTGAAATTGTGATTGGAATGGTTGAGATTGTGATTTGGAATTGTTGATTAGTGATATTGATTGATTATGTGGATTGGGAATTGTTTGATAACTAATTGTTGAGAATTTCTGAATTTTAATGGGTTATGTTGGATTTGTTGACGTTGAGCTGTTATTTGGTATATTGTAGTGTTAATGAACTTGGTTGGTGGTTGATTTGGAATTGGTTTTGAGGGGTTTTGAAGAGTTGGATTTTGAATACCAAATAGTTGCTGAAAATCTGATTTTTGAAATTAAAAGATGACTTTAGAAGTGAATCAGTTATTCAACGATAATCGAAATGATATGAGAGTAAAGGCTGAGTAAAGTATAATAAAAGTTGTTGTTGGGACTCAATTTTGAGAAGTTTGAATTAATTATAGAACTAGTTATGATTTTTCAAAGTTAAAATGTAAAACTTGATTTTCTGCATTACTTTTAAACGAAGCCGGAAACTTTGAAAAGCTATAACTAATTTTGTGATTATCGGAATTGCATGGGACCAAGTCCGGATTAAGCTTGGAAATATACGGACTGGTGAATTTGAGACTTTTTTATTAAGTTTATGATTTATGGTATATTTTTGAATTATGGATGTCAAATCTGGTTCTTCTGCAGAACGTTTAACACAGCAGCAACTTGTTTCCACTATTGGAATTTCTCCGATTTGAATTTTAAAATGGAACTAATTTTAAATAAAACTCTGGTCTTAATACTTTAATTTCATAAAAATTTAGAATTGTTAGAGTTGTGGTTTTAAAGATTTGGATTTTTAAAGTAAGATGTATTATGCAGTAAAAGTCAAGTTTTGTTTTCTAAGTCAGTAACTTTGAGACTTTATAATTTTTAATTCTGGAATGATATTGAGGTGAAACCAATTGGAGGTGAAATTTTAGTATGTTTAGTATATATGATTCAAATTTCAGGGTTTTCCATGTTTTAATAAGTGAGTTATGGGACTTGGAAGTGGCTGTGTTCAATGATTTGTAAAACAGAATTCTGTAGAAAATTACCTGACTTCCAAGCTACGTAACTTCTTCATTAAAAATGGTATGACCCTGGAATCAATTGAGAAAGAAATTTGGATAAGTTATGTTTAACCACATTAATTTTTAAGATGGTTGGATTTAATTTGGATTTTATATGAAATTTCGAATGTTGTATGCTGCTGCTGTCTTCTGGATTTAAAACACTGCAGAGCAGTCACGGTTTTGCTTATATTCCCGAAGCTAGAGTCGGCGAAAAATTATGATTTTTGGTTTAATAGAAAGCTTGATTTAAAACTCTTTTGCTCCAAAGTACACAATGGTAGCCGGAGAAAGAGCGGAGCTTCGGGGTCTAAATTTAGTGGGCCTGGCTCGACGTGGATTCAGCACTGCAGAGGTTATACTAACCAAAATTTTAAAATTACTTGTCTTCGATTATTTTTCATTGCAACTAAACTTCTCTCTTGTTTAATTATCCAAATCAGGAACCTTAAAGCAGCCTATCGGAAGATATTCATGCGTGCTGATGCAAATGCCGGGTCATTTGAGGATAGGCTTGTCGAAGTGGTATTTCTCTGTTTTGCTTTATCGCTTTTAGGTAGCCATGATTTGTAGTAACTTAGCAATGTCACATTATAGATATAATTACGCTGGCGTGGTTAACCACCCCCTTCCCCCGGTGGCACACGCAAAAAAAAAGAAAAAGCAAAGAAAATTGCATGTTGCCTTTTGTCTGATATAAATTTCTAACCTAAGGTTGTTGATAAATAGATCTCTTTTATTTCACAAGATATATATTTTTAGTGAGAATATGAAAGAAAGCATTAACATTGTACTGTGACATTTTTTTCGTATGGTTTGCCACATGGATCATGATTGTTAAAAAATATTAAATAGAAGAAAGATACTTTCAAAAACTTCAGGGTGTAATGCATTGTGGATTAATGCTTTGGTGTTTGCTCTACGGTGTTAAATTAAGTTAACATGGTTGCCGTTTCTTTTTTTATTTTTTTAGTTTTGGAAAACGGGTCTGCATGTGAAGGAAATCATTGTTGTGTTGAGTATCTTATTATGTTTTACCATAATTGTAGGCCATGTTGCTGGATTTTGTGCTCTGTGTGCAATACAGAATCATGTAAGTCGTGCACTGCATGCATCTGGAAGAACATTATCCCCCGAGGATCTGGTTGGGAATCTGCGGTGTATCCTTATGTTTTGAGTTGTTTGTTTATGGATAAGCAGTTAAGAATGTTTCTTTTATTTTCACCTTCATGTTTCTTTTTGGGAAATTTGATAAGAATTAGGTTGCCTTCCTAAAAATATCCTGTTGCACTGTGTGTTTGTTCCTTTACTTGGTTTTTGACACTAAGTATATAGAAATAAACTCTTAGCTTAGGCATACTTGATGTGCTATAGTTTGTTAGCCGAGTAGTATCACTTATTTTCATATTAGCGTGAACTTTGTACTTCCTGACCTTAGATCAGGCATATCACGAAATTTCCAAAATGCAAGGCAGGAGGATGCACATGAATATATGGTCAACTTACTTGAGTCAATGCATAAATGCTGCCTGCCTTCTGGTGTTCCAAGTGAATCACCTAGTGCTTATGAGAAAAGTTTTGTTCATAAAATATTTGGTGGTCATCTGCGAAGTCAGGTTAGATTTCTTGACTGCTGGTTTATTTTTTGTGAGTGAGGTCATTACTAATTGAGTTTAGAAATGGTCTGGTAAATATGTAACCCATAAATTGTGATCTGTATAGAACAATATTGCTCTATAATTTTTTTCCCCTGTAATGACTGATTGTCGTATACTTATGTGGTTGCTTTCTCTTAGGTGAAATGTCAGCAGTGTTCCTTTTGCTCCAACAAGTTTGATCCATTCTTAGATCTAAGCCTCGAAATTTTCAAGGCAGAATCATTGCAGAAAGCACTTGCAAATTTCACTGCTGCATAATGGTTGGATGGAGGGGAGAGGCAATACAATTGTCAAAGATGCAAGCAGAAAGTTAGGGCTCTAAGACATGTATGGTTAACTAATGATTTTTATTAGAAGATACTTTTATTGGCTAAGTGATATTATGGTTTTGATATGGCTATGCTTACTTTAGTTTGAGATGTATGAATTTTTACTGTTAACTTCATTCTTGTACTTTTGGATCAATATTATAAATATATTTTAGTTAGAGATAATTTTTATTATATAAAGAAATTATTTAGTATAATTATGTATTTATTTTTATTTTGTAATATTCAACTCATTTAAATAAAAATGCAGAATTATTATACATGTAATCATATTAACTATTATGTTGTATTAATAATTATTAGATAATTAATTAATTATATATATATATATATATATATATATATATATATATATATAGAAAAAAAGAAAAGACCTAAAGCTACACTTATATACAGTAGCTATAGTATACAAAAAAAAAGAGACCTAAGGCTACACTTATATACAGTAGCTATAGTATACAAAAAAGAGGGACCTAAGGCTACGCTTATAAAAAGTAGCTATGGTATACAATGTGGCTACGCTTTACAAGTGATACAGTAGTGTTGAAAAGCGTAGCCTATTCTGAAAAAATGAAAGCTGAAAAGCGTAGCCTTTGGTCCTGGACAACATCACTTGAAAAGCGTAGCCTATTCTCAAAGGCCAAAAGCGTAGCCCTTGGTGCAGAAAAGCGTAGCCTTTGAGAATAGGCAACGGCCGAATAGGAATCACTCCAAAAAGCGTAGCCGTAGCCCAAAAAGCGTAGCCGTAGCCTAAGGCATCATTTTTTTCACTTTTGGCTACACTTTTCAAGTGTACCTGAATGGGTGTTTTTCTTGTAGTGTCTCTACTTTCTTTTCTGGGTAATCATAAGTCGTTGTTTTTTCCCCTTATTTTTCAGAGATGTCGAAGAATAATGACTCACTGAAGGCCTTTAAGAAGGCGAGGAAGGCTACCGCGGCTCAGAACGTCCCGGCCAAGGTGGTCGGGGAAGGGTCCTCCCAAGTTTTGTCGAAGCCGTCCGTCCCGAGCTCTCCTAGGCCAAGGAGGATAATCCCGACTCCCCGGGTTGATTTGATTGACCCGCCTCAGACTTCAGTGGGTACCTTTGCTCCTCCAGTTGCTCCTCCTCCAAAAAGACCTCGGACTGTCGAGCCGTTTAAACTTGGTGCTCCCGATTTTGATGCCGTTGGGTTTGTAGACCAACAAATTGCTCCTTATGGTATCATGCCTACCGACGATGTATCCATTCTTTGTCATTTAGAATTTATTACTCGGAGTGGTATTACTCTGGCACACATAGGAGCGGCTTTATACCGAACTGCTCAGGATCTTCCTATTCATGCTACCAAGGCTTTTATGGAGGAGGCAAAATCAAAATTTGACCGAATTAAGGGTTTGAAGGAGGAGCTCGAGGTGGAAGTGGCCGAGCTGAAAAAAGAGCTGAAGGGGGAGAAGGCCCGGCTGTTGGTCTGGCGGCTTCCGCGCAACTGGCCGAGGATACGGCTCAAAAACACAAGGATAGCTATGTTACTACTTATAGAAAGGTGATGGAGCTCAGGAGTAGGTTGGAATCTGTTCCGAGGGTTACCTGAAACTATAGGTCGATCTCGGTCGAGATCTTCTGTGTTGGTCGGAGCCGACGTGTCCGGCAGGTGTATAGCGGCCGGAGCTGGTGTGTCTGACTTGTGGAACTGAGAGTGCTGCTGATCCTTTATCACCGAAGGGGTGGGGGTACCTGCAAGGGACTCCGATGCTTAAGTTAGCAAGGGTATTAAGCAGGTATTGAGTAGAATCAGAGTATGAGTTATACCTGGGTGCTCCAGTGTATTTATAATGGTGAGATGTGGCCTTCTGTGGATAAGATAAGTTAGTTATCTTATCTTATCTTTATCTTATCTTTGAGTGAGGTCATCTTTATCTTTAAGGGAACCGCCCTTCTTTCTGTAGGCTTGGGCCGCCTTAGGATTTGGGGCATGTTCCTCTATTTGGGCCCTTCTTTGGGCTTTCTGGGGACTTGATCGAGCTCTTTGGGAAGAGGTCGGGTTGTCCTGACCTGAAGAGGTCGGTCGCTTTACCTGTCGAACATCCCGGGTCGGACAGCTCGACCCAAGGTATGAACAGTGCCCCTGCTTGAGCTCGGTCTTCTTTTTGAGGTCGAATCCTTGACTTCGGTCCTTCTTTAGTGAAGCCGAACTCAAGTATTTTGTCGATTCCTTTGTAGAAGCTTTCGAATGTAGAACGTTTTTCTTCTTAAAAGCGCGCGCTTTTATATCGGCGCTTTGAAAACGTGCGAGGGTTTAATGCCTACATTAATTTTAATATTAATTGCCCGGTTTCCCTTTGGCTCTTTTATCTTGTTTTTGAAAACCCAGAAACGGTTTCTTTCCTTCCCCCTTTTCGTAACTTCTTCGCATTTCTCTCGCTTTCAACTTTTCTTTGTGTTGGGGCGTTGTTTGATTTTTCTGAAGCCTCTGCCTGGAGTTTTGCAGTTCCGCGTTTCAGCCTAGCGACGTTGCTTTTGCTCGTGTCTTCTCTTTTACTGTTGACAGAGCAATTCCAGTTTTTCGCCTTCCTTCTTCGACTTCCTCGAATCCTGCTGCTTTTTTCAGGTTGGTTCTAACTTTCTTGCTTCTTTTGCGGCTTTACTTTTAGTTTTTTGGTGAAGCTTTGATTTTGCATGTTTGAAAGTTTGAACCTTTTCGTGATCTTGCGTTTGTTTGCCGCTGTAAATGTGTTTTCCTTGGCTTTCTTTCGTGCGCTTGATAAACCCATATTTCATGGTTTATCTTGTGCTCAATTGAGTGGTTTTTATCTACTCTCTACCCACTTATTCATACTATTTGCATGTTTTACATTTGCCTTCCTAATTATGTGCTTTGATTGAAAACATGCTTCTTTGGACTTATATTTGCTTATTATTAATCCTCTCTTATCACCATTAGATGCCTTGATATGTGTGTTAAGTGTTTTCAGAGATTACAAGGCAGGAATGGCTCAGAGGATGGAAAGGAAGCATGCAAAAGTGGAAGGAATACAAGAAGTTGGAGAAACTGCTAAGCTGTCCAGCCTGACCTCTTCGCACTCAAACATCGATAACTTTAGCTACAAAGGTCCAAATGACGCGGTTCCAGTTGCGTTGGAAAGCTAACGTCCGGGGCTTCGATTTGATATATAATTTGCTATAGCTGCCCCAACGCCAGACGACGCGAACGCGTGGGTCACGCAGACGCGTGACCTGGCAGGAACACACCCCGCGCGGCCGCATGAGCCATGCGGCCGTGTCACTCTTCCGCGACCTGTACGGACCAGAAAGCGTTGGAAGTGATTTCTGGGCTGTTTCTGACCCAGTTTTCGGCTCAGAGAACACAGATTAGAGGCTATAAAGTGGGGGAATGCATCCATTCATGATTATGCACTCATAATTCACTTCTCATGATTTAGATTAGTTTTGAGAGGGGTTCTCTCCTCTCTCTCTTTAGGATTAGGATTTAGGATTTAGGATTTCTTCTTGTTTTAAGAGTAACTCTGGATCCCAGGTTCACTTTTCTTTTACTTTATATTTATTTCCTATTTTCAGATACTTCATTGCTTGTATTAGATATGTTGCCTAATTGGCTTATGAACTTTTCCATGTTAAGATTTGAATATTTTATTTAATGATATTTGAAGCATTTCAGTTTATGATTGTTCCTTTTTATTATTCTCAATCTGAGGATATTATTATTCTAGTAAATTTAGTTTTTATCCTTTTGGCTTTGGTTAAATAATTGGTAACTCTTGATTTATCAAACTCATTGTTGATTGAAAATTGGAATTAATTCATCCACTTAACTTACCTTCATAGTTAGAGGTTAACAAAGTGGGAGAAGAATCTAATTCTCTCATCACAATTGATAAGGATAACTGGGATAGGACCTCCAGTTCTTTATACCTTACCAAGAGTTTATTTTACAGTTATTTATTTATTTTTATTGCTTTGAAAATATGCTTGTGCCCATTGCCTAAATTCTCAAAACCCCCAATTTACAATCTCCATAGCCAATAATAAGAACATACCTCCCTGCAATTCCTTGAGAAGACGACCCGAGGTTCAATACTCGGTTATAAATTTTAAAAAGGGGTTTGTTACTTGTGACAACCAAAACGTTTGTACGAAGGGATTTCTGTCGGTTTAGAGACTATATCTACAACGCGACTGTTTTTATGACATTCTTTACTGGCAAAAATCCTAACGTCAAAATGGCGCCGTTGCCGGGGAATTGCAAACGTGTGCCTTATTATTGGTTATTGTAAATATTTTTTTAAAAAAAAATTTTAATTTTTTTAATTTTTCTTCCTATCTTTTTCAAAAATTATATCTTTTTCAAAATATTTTTTTTATTTTTTTTTATTTTCTCTAACTACTATGAATTCTCACCCCTCTCGCTTTGAGTTTAGTTCTAATTTTGTTGAAGGAAATAGAAACCACATCAGGAATATGCATCAAGGTCAGACCAATCAAGGATGGATGGAGCCAAAAGGATCTAATCAACCCTTCAGGCAATAACACCATCCTAGATATCATGGACAAAGACCAGGCTACAATGCATCCCAAGCTGATAGATATGGTGGACCACCTTGTAGCTACCAACAAGCCCCACCCTATGCTCAGAGATCATCCTTTCAACACAACCTCAACCCACCACACTCACAAGCCCCTTTCCACCATTCACCCCCATATGACCCTAACCCTCAACCACCATACCAACCACCTTATGAGCCATATGAACCATATATAGAACCACCCCAATTCCAACCCAATTACTCATAAGAACCACCACTTCAATATTCACCATCTCCATATCCATCAATCCAAGAGCATTATGATCCTACTTATGAAAACCGAGTGAATCAAGAGGCAAAGGATCGTCTCAAGGAAACAATGGATCGATTTCAGGCAACCACTCAACAACTGGGGCAAGTATTAATTCAATGGGCTTCTAGACGCTTAAATACACAAGGACCAGCCACAGCCCCATGTGGACAGTCTAGTGAAGAGCATAGCATAAAGGAGATACCAGAAACTCCTGTGGACGAAACAGAGCATGAATTCATACTAGAACAAGTAGAAGAAGCTATCATTGTTCAAGAAGAAGAGTTGGTTGAAGACTTAGGAGACGTAGAACCTCCATGGGAAAGACAAGACATAGAGCCTCCTTCCAATACGGTTGAATTTGATGCTGAAGAGGGTGTACAACTTCCAAAGCATATCATAGTTGAAGACTTGGAAGAGGGTGATCAAATGATGGAGATTCAAGAAGGAGAAGCATAACCTCCCATTCCCTTGGAAAGCAATGAAGAGGAGATTGAATTGAAAGAGAGCTACCAAGAGGAAGAGGTTGAAATTGAAGAAGTTTGCAAAGAGGTGGTAATTATCAGAGAAGAGCACAAGGGAGTGGAGCTTGCAATTTCATTAAAGATACCTCCCCCTAAGTCGCCATCATCCTTCACAACATTCAAGTGGGTAAAATTCATATCCCATAGCTTTTTAATCCCACTTGAATATGGGCTACTGGAGACGGATGGTCAACTTAGAGCTCTTTGTGGCATTAAGAGTAAAAGGAAGATGGTTAGTGGTAAGAATTGTCCTGCAAGGTTCATCATGGTTGGAAGCCTTAAGCTTAAACGTAAAGGTTGGTATAGAGATCAACTGAATGGGTCTAGAAAGCTATTTGGTCGCTGCAGTGAGAATTCAGATCACCCTTCACCCGGCTGGAAAAATGCAGATCAAGACAAAAACGGGTGTAAAGGTAAAGTTTGGGATCCTGGAATCTGTTCTGACATTTGTCACCCCGGGAGCCTAAGAATCTGTTTGAAGCTTCGTAAGGGCTTTACGTGCTTAGTCTGGGACCCCGGAGGTTACTGGAGATACAAATATTGGTTGGGTTTCCTAGATTAGTACAAGCATAAGCCACCATGACAGGAAGCTCATCAAATGTCCAACTTAAGGACTTTAACTAAAAGTGCTAGGTGGGAGACAACCCACCATGGTATGATCGTTCATTTTTCATTTTTATTTAGTTTTATTTGTTTTTGAATTTTATTTTATTTTGTTATATTGAACCTGGAGTTTTGCATCACATTCATATTAACACTGCATTCTGCATTTTTCAGATTATAAAAAAAAAAGCGAGCACGCGACGCGACCGCATCAGCGACGCGTCCGCGTCGCAAGGGGAGAAGAGAAAAATAAAAACGAACAGAGAGTCACGCTGGAGCGTGGCTGGAGGCGTGCCAGTGGCACAAATCGACCCATGCGATCGCGTCGCTGACGCGTCCGCGTCACATGGGCATAATGCCCTCCCACGCGGCCGCGTAGTTTTCCAAAAATGGCCATCCACGCGATCACATGCCCCATGTGATCGCGTCACCCAATATTTGGCACTAATAAGATTTTGAACAGAGAGTTGTGCGAGCGCGAGGCTACACTCGCGCCACTAGCACAAATCGAGTCACGCGATCGCATGACCCACGCGTCCGCGTCGCTTGACCTTATTGCGCACCACGCGGCCGCGTCACCCACGCGATCGCGTCGCCAGTGTCGCACACCTTAGCCTTATATGCCAAAATATTTTATCTTTTCTTCCCCAATCCTAATTTTTCCTCCCTCCTTTCTTCTTCACTTCTTTCCCTTCTAATTCTTCTTATTTTTCTTTTTATTTTATTTTAATTCATTTGCATACTTTCATTCATTGCATTATTTTCATTGGTCTTAGAAATTTATTTGGATAATTATTTACCATATTTTGTTTGTGGATTATTAAAGGAATTGTTTGACAATTATATTAATTTTTAAAGGGTTGCTTGCATGTTTACTTTAATACTTCCTATACCGTATTCACCATGCATGCTATGTGTTTGTGAAAAAGCCATATAGCATTATGCATTTCTCTATTTTACCTTATACTATTCAATGCTTACTTTTCATAAACTTCCTTTACTATTTTATTAATTAAATATAATTGTTAATACAAACGTTATTGTTAGTTTCTCACGACTAACAATACATTAAAAGCTTTTGATGCTTGATCTATGCTACTCATGCCCTTGCCGGCATGCTAATAAACATCTTGCATCCAATACTTCCCATGCCTTGCTATATTTCCATTGATGAACTGATCACATGGAATCGCGACCATGTCTTTCATTCACTATTTCCGTTGCTTTTGCTCGTGTCTTCTCTTTTACTGTTGAGAGAGCAATTCCAGTTTTTCGCCTTCCTTCTTCGACTTCCTCGAAGCCTGTTGCTTTTTTCAGGTTGGTTCTAACTTTCTTGCTTCTTTTGCGGCTTTACTTTTAGTTGTTTGGTGAAGCTTTGATTTTGCATGTTTGAAAGTTTGAACCTTTTCGTGATCTTGCGTTTGTTTGCCGCTGTAAATGTGTTTTCCTTGGCTTTCTTTCGTGCGCTTGATAAACCCATATTTCATGGTTTATCTTGTGCTCAATTGAGTGGTTTTTATCTACTCTCTACCCACTTATTCATACTATTTGCATGTTTTACATTTGCCTTCCTAATTATGTGCTTTGATTGAAAACATGCTTCTTTGGACTTATATTTGCTTATTATTAATCCTCTCTTATCACCATTAGATGCCTTGATATGTGTGTTAAGTGTTTTCAGAGATTACAAGGCAGGAATGGCTCAGAGGATGGAAAGGAAGCATGCAAAAGTGGAAGGAATACAAGAAGTTGGAGAAACTACTAAGCTGTCCAGCCTGACCTCTTCGCACTCAAACAGCGATAACTTTAGCTACAAAGGACCAAACGACGCGGTTCCAGTTGCGTTGGAAAGCTAACGTCCGGAGCTTCGATTTGATATATAATTTGTCATAGCTGCCCCGACGCCAGGCGACGCGAACGCGTGGGTCACGCAGACGCGTGACCTGGCAGGAACACACCCCGCGCGGCCGCATGAGCCATGCGGCCGTGTCACTCTTCCGCGACCTGTACGGACCAGAAAGCGTTGGAAGTGATTTCTGGGCTGTTTCTGACCCAGTTTTTGGCCCAGAGAACACAGATTAGAGGCTATAAAGTGGGGGAATGCATCCATTCATAATTATGCACTCATAATTCACTTCTCATGATTTAGATTAGTTTTGAGAGGGGTTCTCTCCTCTCTCTCTTTAGGATTAGGATTTAGGATTTAGGATTTCTTCTTGTTTTAAGAGTAACTCTGGATCCCAGGTTCACTTTTCTTTTACTTTATATTTATTTCCTATTTTCAGATACTTCATTGCTTGTATTAGATATGTTGCCTAATTGGCTTATGAACTTTTTCATGTTAAGATTTGAAAATTTTATTTAATGATATTTGAAGCATTTCAGTTTATGATTGTTCCTTTTTATTATTCCCAATCTGAGGATATTATTATTCTAGTAAATTTAGTTTTTATCCTTTTGGCTTTAGTTAAATAATTGGTAACTCTTGATTTATCAAACTCATTGTTGATTGAAAATTGGAATTAATTCATCTACTTAACTTACCTTTATAGTTAGAGGTTAACAAAGTGGGAGAAGAATCCAATTCTCATCACAATTGATAAGGATAATTGGGATAGGACCTCCAGTTCTTTATACCTTGCCAAGAGTTTATTTTACAGTTATTTATTTATTTTTAGTGCTTTGAAAATATGCTTGTGCCCATTGCCTAAATTCTCAAAATCCCCAATTTACAATCTCCATAGCCAATAATAAGAACATACCTCCCTGCAATTCCTTGAGAAGGCGACCCGAGGTTCAATACTCGGTTATAAATTTTAAAAAGGGGTTTGTTACTTGTGACAACCAAAACATTTGTACGAAGGGATTTCTGTCGGTTTAGAGACTATATCTACAACGCGACTATTTTTATGACATTCTTTACTGGCAAAAATCCTAACGTCAACGCTCTTTTGGCATTTCCGTCGAGGCTTTCTTGGGTTTTGTTGTTGCTTCTGATAGAGAATCTGTATCTGTTCCTCGCTTTGCTTGATTGCTTTTGTTTCTGGTTTTGAGATAGTTCGTACCTTTAGTGACTTCTACTTGGCGCGTTTTGACGTTTTGGGAATGCTTTTTTACTTGGTAAACTTGTGATGACTTATGTTTCTGAAAATGCTTGCTTTGTTTGAAGTCTTTTTCTTGTTTGAAAAATGCTGGGGTGGGAGCTGTAGATTTTCCTAGAAACCTTGCTTGATTATTGCCTCCAAAGGATGCCCCAGGGCTTTTGGTTTGAGTCTTGGGGTTTTCCTTTTCTGTTTGTTTCGCCTGTATTGTATTGAGTTGTTTTCTCCCTTGTCCGAGATGTTTTTAGTAACCCCATCTTCTTTTTTTACTTGTAGGATTAGTTGGCCTCATGTCTTCTCGTAATAACATTGTAGAGATGTCTTCTAGAGTTCCCGAGGGGATGTCCGATTGGCTGGACTCCCTTGTTTTGTTGTGTGTTTCTGTTGTGGACGCTGAGTTTTGCACAGAGCTGAGGAAGCGCCATAGGATTTGTGGTAACAATGCCCGTGAGGAGGATTACGAGCTTGTTGCTCCTGATTCTGATGATAGAGTTTGTTTTCTGACTTCTGTTGAGAGGGAGCGTCCCTTCTTCTATGCCTATGAATACTTCTTCAGCCAGTTGAATGTTACCTTTCCTTTTACTGCTTTTGAGACCGACTTGTTGTGGTCGTGTAATATTGCTCCATCCCAGCTTCACCCCAATTCCTAGGGTTTTATTAAATTTTTTCAACTTCTCTGCCGTGAACTAGATGTAACACCTTCCCAGACTCTTTTTCTTTACTTGTTTGTTTCTGCCAAGCCTGGCGGTTCTTCAAAAAAGAAAGCTTCTTGGGTTTCTTTCCGGTCCGCCCAGGGCCACTGGTGCACAAAATTGCAATCACACTTTTGCAATTCGGGCACAACTAACCAGCAAGTGCACTGGGTCGTCCAAGTAATACCTTACGTGAGTAAGGGTCAATCCCACGGAGATTGTCGGCTTGAAGCAAGCTACGGTTATCTTGTAACTCTTAGTCAGGATATCAATAATTATCAGGTTTAATTGTGAAAAGTAGAAGAACATGAAATAAATACTTGTTTTGCAGTAATGGAGAACAGGTTGAGGTTTTGGAGATGCTCTATCTTCTGAATCTCTGCTTTTCTACTGTCTTCTTCTTCAAGCACGCAGGGCTCCTTCCATGGCAAGCTGTATGTAGGGTTTCACCGTTGTCAATGGCTACCTCTCACCCTCTCAGTGAAAATGTTCAACGCGCTCTATCACAGCACGGCTATTCATCTGTCAGTTCTCAATCAGGTTGGAATAGAATCCAGTGATTCTTTTGCGTCTGTCACTAACGCCTAGCCTTCAGGAGTTTGAAGCGTGTCACAGTCATTCAATCTTTGAATCCTACTCAGAATACCACAGACAAGGTTTAGACCTTCCGGATTCTCTTGAATGCCGCCATCAATTCTAGCTTATACCACGAAGATTCTGATTAAGGAATCCAAGAGATATCTACTCAATCTAAGGTAAAACGGAGGTGGTTGTCAGGCACACGTTCATAGGTGAGAATGATGATGAGTGTCACGGATCATCACATTCATCAAGTTTAGGAACAAGTGATATCTTAGAATAGAAGCAAGCGTGATTGAATGAAAAACAGTAGTAATTGCATTAATCCATCAAGACACAGCAGAGCTCCTCACCCCCAACCATGGGATTTAGAGACTCGTGCCGTAGAAGATACAATAAGAAACGTGTAATGTGTCATGAGGTAGA
This sequence comes from Arachis stenosperma, assembly GCF_014773155.1. Taxonomy (NCBI): domain Eukaryota; kingdom Viridiplantae; phylum Streptophyta; class Magnoliopsida; order Fabales; family Fabaceae; genus Arachis; species Arachis stenosperma. The sequence continues at coordinate 51,219,819 of NC_080378.1, read as the reverse complement.
GATACAATATCAAAAGGTCCTATTAATAGTGAACTAGTAACCTAGGGTATACAGAAATGAGTAAATGACGTAAAAATCCACTTCCGGGGTCCACTTGGTGTGTGCTTGGGCTGAGCATTGAAGCTTTCATGTGTAGAAACTTTTTTTGGAGTTAACGCCAGCTTTTATGCCAGTTTGGGCGTTTAACTCCAATTTTTGTGCCAGTTCCGGCGTTAAACGACGGAAATTCTGAAGCTGATTTGCAACGCCGGTTTGGGCCATCAAATCTCGGGCAAAGTATGGACTATTATACATTTCTGGAAAGCCCAGGATGTCTACTTTCGAACGCAATTAAGAGCGCACCAATTGGGCTTCTGTAGCGCCAGGAAATCCACTTCGAGCAGGGAGGTCAGAATCCAACAGCATCTGCAGTCTTTTTCAACCTCTAAATCAGATTTTTGCTCAGGTCCCTCAATTTCAGCCAGAAAATTCCTGAAATCACAGAAAAACACACAAACTCATAGTAAAGCCCAGAAAAGTGAATTTTAACTAAAAACTAATAAAAATGTAATAAAAACTAACTGAAATATACTAAAAACATACTAAAAACAATGCCAAAAAGCATATAAATTATCCGCTCATCACAACACCAAACTTAAATTGTTGCTTGTCCCCAAGCAACTGAAAATCAAAATAGAATAAAAAGAAGAGAATATACTATAGACTCCAAAATATCAAAGAAACTTAGCTCCAATTAGATGAACGGGACTAGTAGCTTTTTGCTTTTGAACAGTTTTGGCATCTCACTTTATCCTTTGAAGTTTAGAATGATTGGCATCTATAGGAACTCAGAACTCAGATAGTGTTATTGATTCTCCTAGTTAAGTATGATGATTCTTGAACATAGCTACTTTATGAGTCTTGGCTGTGGCCCAAAGCACTCTGTCTTCCAGTATTACCACCGGATACATTCATGCCACAAACACATGATTGGGTGAACCTTTTCAGATTATGACTCAGCTTTGCTAGCGTCCCCAATCAGAGGTGTCCAGGGTTCTTAAGCATACTCTTTTTGCCTTGGATCACTTTAAAATTTGTTTTTACTGCTTTTTCTTGCTTCAAGAATCAATTTGATGATTTTTCAGATCCTCAATAACATTTCTCCTTTTCCATCATTCTTTCAAGAGCCAACAAGTTTAACATTCTTTAATCAACAAATTCAAAAGACATATGCACTGTTCAAGCATTCATTCAGAAGACAAAAATTATTGTCACCACATCAAACTAATTCAACTAGTTTCAGAGATGAATTCGAAATCCTGTACTTCTTGTTCTTTTGTGATTAGAGCATTTTTCATTTAAGAAAGGTGATGGATTCATAGGACATTTATAGCTTTAAGACATGAACCTTAAATTTTATTAATCATGAATTAAGAACAAGACTCAAAAATAGATATAAGATAAGACTAATAATAATAGAAAACAAAATTTTAAATAACTCTAAAATAGACTCCTAATGATAGAGATTGTCACAGAGTTAGGACAAACAACTTTGATCTTGAGAAGTGGATGCTCCCTCAACTTGTGGGGTATTTGACCCTTCAAGGGAGAGCTTCTGGCGCTTCAGCTCCTGTAGCTCACGCCCCTGCTTCTCTTGTTCCTTCAGCAATTTGCAGAGCATGCAATTTTGATTCTGCTGTTCTTCCTTAATTTGTTCCATAGCTTCTTACAGCTTAGCAACAGATGCTTCTAGACGAGTCCAGTAGTCAATTTCAGGAAGTTCAGGGAGGAACTCCTGCGCCCTCCTTTTGATAAAGTTATCTTGCATTTGTCCTTCCATTGACCTCTTGGTGATTGGGTGCTCAATTGGGATGAATTCATCTACTCCCATCCTCACCCCAGTATCTTTACATAGCAAAGAGATTAAGCTTGGGTAAGCCAGTTTGGCTTCAGTGGAGTTCTTGTTTGCAATTGTGTAAATCTCACAAGCAATCAGATGATGAATCTCCACTTCTTTTTCCAGCATAATGCAATGAATCATCACTGCTCTCTTGATAATAACCTCAGAACGATTACTGGTGGGCAAGATAGAACGCCCTATGAAATCCAACCAGCCTCTTGCAACTGGTTTGAGATCTCCCCTCTTGAGTTGGTTTGGGACACCTTTTGAATTGGTCATCCAATTAGTTTCAAGGAGGCATATGTCCTCTAGAACTTGATCCAACCCCTTATCTACTCTCACCATTCTCCTATTAAAGGATTCAGGATCATCTTGTAGTTGAGGCAATTTGAAGACCTCTCTTATTTTGTCCAGATGGAAGTAAATAATTCTCCCTCTGACCATGGTTCTGTAGGTATAAAAAGCGGTTCCAGTAATTCTCTGCTTAGATTTGAGTAGAATTCTTGAACCATGTTTCTTCCAACCTTTGTCTCAGGGTTGGTTAGAACATCCCATCCTCTGTTTCGAATTTGCTCTTGGATCTCCGGATATTCATCTTCTTTCAGATCAAATTTAACTTTCGGGATCACTGACCTTAGACCCATTATTTTGTGGTAATGGTCTGCATGTTCTTTGGTTAAGAACCTCTCTTGACTCCAAAGGTCCTTTGGAGCATTCTCTTTCTTGCCTCTTGAATTGGTTTGTTTTCCTTTGGGAGCCATGATCTTGATGAGCCTTAGCTTAGTGATCACGAAAAAAACACACCAAACTTAGAGGTTTACTTGTCCTCAAGCAAAAAAGAAAGAAAAGAGGAGAGAGGGGAGGAGAGCAAATTTGAATGGTGGGGAAAGGGGAATGGCCAAACGTGTATTTATAAGGGAGGGGGAGAGATTTCGAAAATTTTAAAGGAGATTTGAGAAGATATGGAAAGAATTTGAGAGATATTTGAGTTTTTGAAGAAGATTTGGAAAGGATTTGAAAAAGATTTGAAGAATGATTTTAATTTTGAAAATTTGAAGGTGAATGATGAAAGTTTGAAATGTGTTTATGTAGAAAATTATGGATCAAAACAGGAAAGTTTGAAAAAATTTGAAGTGGAAAGCAAAATCTCTGTCCCCTACCTATCTGGCGTTAAACGCCCAGAATGGTATCCATTCTGGCGTTTAACGCCCAAATGTTGGCTAATTTGGGCGTTTAACGCCCAGCCAGGTACCCTGGCTGGCGTTAAACGCCAGAAACCCCTTTATCACTGGGCGTTTTGCTAAACGCCCAGGATGCTGCACACCTGGCGTTAAACGCCCAGAATGGTGCCCATTCTGGCGTTTAACGCCCAAAATGGTACCTTTACTGGCGTTAAACGCCCAGAGTACCTCTTACTGGCATTTTTTTGCCAGCAAGCTCCTTTTCTCTGCTTTTTGCACTGAATCCTTCTGTAACTCTGTGAATTCCTTCAATTTTGATGATCACCCTTTGAGAATATGTATTAAACTTGTATTAAACAAAATAGATAACCTGCTAATGACTGGGTTGCCTCCCAGCAAGCGCTTCTTTATTGTCTTTAGCTGGACCTTCACTGAGAATCATTCAAGCCTCAGTTTTGAGCATTCTTGCTCAAAATTGCTTTCAAGATAATGTTTGATCCTCTGTCCATTAACAATGAACTTTTTGTCAGAATCAATATCCTGAAGCTCAACATATCCATATGGTGACACTCCTGTAATCACATACGGACCCCTCCACCGGGATTTAAGTTTTCCTGGGAATAGTCTGAGCCTAGAGTTGAAGAGCATAACTTTTTGTCCTAGCTCAAAGACTTTGGATGACAACTGCTTGTCATGCCACTTCTTTGCCTTTTCCTTATAAATTTTTGCATTTTCAAAGGCACTGAGTCTAAATTCATCTAGCTCATTTAGCTGGAGTAATCTTTTTTCACCAGCTAGCTTAGCATCCAGGTTTAGGAATCTGGTTGCCTAGTAGGCTTTATGTTCCAGTTCCACGGGCAGATGACAGGCCTTGCCATACACAAGTTGGTATGGAGAGGTTCCTATAGGAGTCTTGAATGCTGTTCTGTATGCCCACAGAGCATCATCCAAGCTCTTTGCCCAATCCTTTCTACGGGCAATTACAGTCTCTTCTAGGATTCTTTTTAGCTCTCTGTTAGAAACTTCAGCTTGCCCATTTGTCTGTGGATGATACGGAGTTGCTACTTTGTGGCTAATTCCATATCGGACCATAGCAAAGTACAACTGTTTATTGCAGAAATGAGTGCCCCCATTACTGATTAGTACTCTGGGAACACCAAACCTGCTGAAGATGTGTTTCTGGAGGAATTTTAGCACGGTCTTAGTATCATTAGTGGGTGTAGCAATTGCTTCTACCCATTTAGATACATAGTCCACTGCCACTAGAATGTAAGTGTTTGAGTATGATGGTGGAAACGGACCCATGAAGTCAATACCCCATACATCAAACAATTCAATCTCCAAGATCCCTTGTTGAGGCATGGCGTACCCATGAGGCAAGTTACCAGCTCTTTTGCAACTGTCACAGTTACGAACAAACTCTCGGGCATCTCTATAGAGAGTAGGCCAGTAAAAGCCACATTGGAGGACCTTAGTGGCTGTTCGCTCACTTCCGAAATGTCCCCCATACTGTGATCCATGGCAATGCCACAGGATCTTTTGTGCTTCCTCTCTAGGTACACATCTGCGGATCATTCCGTCTGCACATCTCTTAAAGAGATATGGTTCATCCCATAGGTAGTACTTGGCATCTGAAATTAATTTCTTTCTTTGCACCCTGTTGTACTCCTAGGGTATGAACCTCCCAGCTTTATAATTTGCAATATCTGCAAACCATGGAGCTTTTTGAATGGCAAAAAGTTGCTCATCTGGAAATGTCTCAGAGATCTCAGTAGAAGGGAGGGACGCCCCAGCTACTGGTTCTATTCGGGACAGATGATCAGCCACTTGGTTCTCTGTCCCTTTTCTATCTCTTATTTCTATATCAAACTCTTGCAGAAGTAGCACCCACCTTATGAGCCTGGGTTTTGAATCCTGCTTTGTGAGTAAGTATTTAAGAGCAGCATGGTCAGTATACACAATCACTTTTGACCCTACTAAATAGGATCTAAACTTGTCAATGGCATAGACCACCGCAAGTAACTCTTTTTCTGTGGTTGTGTAATTCTTCTGTGCGTCATTTAGAACACGGCTAGCATAATAAATGACGTGCAGAAGCTTGTTATACCTCTGTCCCAACACTGCACCAATGGCATGGTCACTGGCATCACACATTAGTTCGAATGGCAATGTTCAGTCTGGTGCAGAGATGACTGGTGCTGTGACCAGCTTGGCTTTCAGGGTCTCAAATGCCTGCAGACACTGTGTGTCAAACACAAATGGTGTGTCAGCAGCTAGCAGGTTGCTTAGAGGTTTTGCAATTTTTGAAAAATCCTTTATAAACCTTCTGTAGAATCCTGCATGCCCCAGAAAGCTTCTGATTGCCTTAACATTGGCAGGTGGTGGTAATTTTTCAATTACCTCTACCTTTACTTTATCTACCTCTATTCCCTTGTTTGAAATTTTGTGCCCAAGGACAATTCCTTCAGTCACCATAAAGTGACATTTCTCCCAGTTTAAGACTAGGTTAGTCTCTTGGCACCTTTTCAGGACAAGTGCTAGATGGTTAAGACAGGAGCTGAATGAGTCTCCATATACTGAGAAGTCATCCATGAAGACTTCCAGGAACTTCTCCATCATATCAGAGAAGATGGATAGCATGCATCTCTGAAAAGTTGCAGGTGCATTACTGATGAGCGGATAATTTATACGCTTTTTGGCATTGTTTTTAGGTAGTTTTTAGTAAGTTTAAGCTACTTTTAGGGATGTTTTCATTAGTTTTTATGTTAAATTCACATTTCTGGACTTTACTATGAGTTTGTGTGTTTTTCTATAATTTCAGGTAATTTCTGGCTGAAATTAAGGGACTTGAGCAAAACTCTGAAAAAGGCTGACAAAAGGACTGCTGATGCTGTTGGAATCTGACCTCCCTGCACTAGAAATGGATTTTTTGGAGCAACAGAACTCCAGATGACGCGCTCTCAAAGGCGTTGGAAAGTAGACATCCAGAGCTTTCCAGCAATATATAATAGTCCATACTTTATTCAGAAATTGACGACGTAACTTGGCGTTGAACGCCAAGTACATGCTGCTGTCTGGAGTTAAACACCAGAAAAACGTCATGATCCGGAGTTGAACGCCCAAAACACGTCATAACTTGGAGTTCAACTCCAATAAAAGCCTCAGCTCGTGGATTGATCAAGCTCAGCCCAAGCATACACCAAGTGGGCCCCGGAAGTGGATTTATGCATCAATTACTTACTCATGTAAACCCTAGGAGCTAGTTTATTATAAATAGAACTTTTTACTATCATAATCTCATCCTGGATTGTATTTTGATTCCTGTGATCATGTTTTGGGGGGCTGGCCATTCGGCCATGCCTGAACATTTCACTTATGTATTTTCAACGGTGGAGTTTCTGCACACCATAGATTAAGGGTGTGGAGCTCTGCTGTACCTCAAGTTTCAATACAATTACTATTACCTTCTATTCAATTCTCTTTTATTCTTATTCCAAGATATACGTTGCACAACACTTTGATGAATGTGATGATCCGTGACACTCATCATCATTCTCACATATGAACGCGCGTGATTGACAACCACTTCCGTTCTACCTTAGACCGGGCGCATATCTCTTAGATTCCCCAACAGAATCTTCGTGGTATAAGCTAGATAGATGGTGGCATTCATGGGGATCCGGAAAGTCTAACCTTGTCTGTGGTATTCCGAGTAGGATCCTGGGAATCTGGAAAATTTAACCTTGTCTGTGGTATTCCGAGTAGGATTCCGGTATTGAATGACTGTGACGAGCTTCAAACTCCTGAAGGCTGGGTGTTAGTGACAGACGCAAAAGAATCAATGGATTCTATTCCAACCTGATTGAGAACTGACAGATGATTAGCCGTTCTGTCACAGAGCATTCGGACCATTTTCACTGAGAGGATGGGATGTAGCTATCAACCAAGGGTGATGCCTCCAGACGATTAGCCGTGCAGTGACAGCGCATAGGACCATTTTCCCGAGAGGATTAAAAGTAGCCATTGATGATAGTGATGCCCTACATACAGCTTGCCATAGAAAGGAGTAAGAAGGATTGAAGGAAGAGCGAGTAGTGAAGTAGAGTTTCAAGAGGAACACAACATCTCCACACACCTATCTGAAATTCCCACTATTAATTTACATAAGTATTTCTATCCCTTTTTATTAATTATATTTGATTTTCTAAATTCCATAATTTTAATCTGCCTAACTGAGATTTACAAGGTGACCATAGCTTGCTTCATACTAACAATCTCTGTGGGATCGACCCTTACTCACGTAAGGTATTACTTAGATGACCCAGTACACTTGCTGGTTAAGTTGAACGGAGTTGTGATCACACGTGCCAATTTCAAATTCCATAAAAGTACAAGGAGTACAACTTTAAGAATCACAATTTCGTCCACCAAGTTTTTGGCGCCGTTGCTGGGGATTGTTCGAGTATGGACAACTGACGGTTCATCTTGTTGCTCAGATTAGGTAATTTTCTTTTCAAAAATCTTTTTCAAAATTTTTCTTTTTATTTTTCATTTTTCCAAACTATATTTTCGAAAAAATTAATAAAAAAAAATCCAAAAAAAATTAGAAAATCAAAAAAACCAAAAATATTTTGTGTTTCTTATTTGAGTTTTGAGTCAATTTTTAAGTTTGGTGTCAATTGCATGCTTTAAAAAAATTTTTTTTTGCATTTTTCGAAAATTCCATGCATTCATAGTGTTCTTCATGATCTTCAAGTTTTTCTTGATAAGTCCTCTTGTTTGATCTTGATGTTTTCTTGTTTTGTGTTGTTTGTTGTTTTTCATATGCATTTTTCGTTTGTTAGAGTCCATGCATTAAAGATTCCTAAGTTTGGTGTCTTGCATGTTTTCTTTGCATCAAAAATTTTTCAAAATTATGTTCTTGATGTTCATCATGATCTTCAAAGTGTTCTTGGTGTTCATCTTGACATTCATAGCATTCTTGCATGCATTCATTGTTTTGATCTAAAAATTTCATGCATTGAGTATTTTTGTTGTTTTTCTCTCTCATAATTAAAAATTCAAAAAAAAATTATCTTTCCCTTATTTCCCTCCAAATTTTCGAAATTTTGGGTTGACTTGGTCAAAAATTTTAAAAATTAGTTGTTTCCTACAAGTCAAGTCAAAATTTCAATTTTAAAAATCTTATCTTTTCAAAATCTTTTTCAAAAATCATATCTTTTTCATTTTTTTTATTATTTTCGAAAATTTCAAAAATATTTTTCAAATTATTTTCAAAATCTTTTTCTTATCTTTATATCATATTTTCGAAAATTCACTAACAATTAATGTGATTGATTCAAAAATTTGAAGTTTGTTACTTTCTTGTTAAGAAAGGTTCAATCTTTAAATTCTAGAATCTTATCTTGTAGTTTCTTGTTAGTTAAGTCATTTTAAAAATTAAATCTTTTTCAAAATGTCTTTTTCTTAAAATTTTTATCTTATCTTTTTATCTTATCCTTCTCAAAATTTTATCTTTTTCAAAATTTGATTTCAAAATATCTTATCTAACTTCTTATCTTCTTATCTTTTTCAAAACCACCTAACTACTTTTCCCTCTTCAATTTTCGAAAATACCTCTCTCTTTTTCAAAAATTCTTTTTAATCAATTAATTGTTTTAATTTTAATTATATCTTATTTTTTTATTTTCGAAAATACTAACCCCTTTTTCAAAATTATTTTCGAAATTCTCTTTCTCTTTTTTTTTATTCTATTTAATTATTTATTTACTAACACTTCTCTTCACCTCTCTTCATCTAAAAATCCAAACTCATTATATCCCTTGTGTTTGGATTCTTCTACCCCTCTCTTCTTCTACTAACATAAAAGAATCTCTATACTGTGTCATAGAGGATTCCTCTTTCTTTTCTTGTTTTCTTCTCTTTCATATGAGCAGGAATAGGGATAAAGGCACTCTTGTTGAAATTGATCCAAAACCTGAAAGGACTTTGAAGAGAAAATTAAGAGAAGCTAAATTACAACAATCCAGAAACAACCTTTCAGAAATTTTCGAACAAGAGAAGGAGATGGCAGCCGAAAATAATAATAATGCAAGGAGAATGCTTGGTGACTTCACAAAGCCAACGTCCAAGTTTGATGGAAGAAGCATCTCCATTCCTGCCATTGGAGCCAACAACTTTGAGCTGAAACCTCAGCTAGTTGCCTTAATGCAACAAAACTGCAAGTTTTATGAACTTCCATCTGAAGATCCTTATCAGTTTTTAACTGAGTTCTTGCAGATTTGTGAGACTGTAAAGACGAATGGAGTTGATCTTGAAGTCTACAGACTCATGCTTTTCCCTTTTGCTGTAAGAGACAGAGCTAGAATATGGTTGGATTCACAACCTAAGGATAGCCTGGACTCCTGGGATAAGCTGGTCACAGCCTTCTTGGATAAATTCTTTCCTCCTCAAAAGCTGAGCAAGCTGAGAGTGGATGTTCAAACCTTCAAACAAAAAGATGGTGAATCCCTCTATGAAGCTTGGGAAAGATACAAGCAGCTGACCAAAAGATGTCCATCTGACATATTTTCAGAATGGACCATATTGGATATATTCTATTATGGTCTCTCTAAATTTTCGAAAATGTCATAGGACCATTCTGCAGGTGGATCTATTCACCTGAAGAAAACGCCTGAAGAGGCTCAAGAACTCATTGATATGGTTGCAAACAACCAATTCATGTACACTTCTGAGAGGAATTCCGTGAATAATGGGATACCTCAGAAGAAATGAGTTCTTGAAATTGATGCTCTGAATGCCATATTGGCTCAGAACAAAGTGTTGACTCAACAGGTCAACATGATCTCTCAAAATCTGAATGGATGGCAACATGCATCCAACAGTACTAGAGAGGCAGCTTCTGAAGAAGCTTATGATCTTGAGAACCCTGCCATGGCAGAGGTTAATTACATGGGTGAACCTTATGGAAACACCTATAACTCATCATGGAGAAATCATCCAAATTTCTCATGGAAGGATCAACAAAAGCCTCAACAAGGCTTTAACAATGGTGAACGCAACAGGCTGAACAATAGCAAGCCATATCCATCATCTTCTCAGCAACAGACAGAGAATTCTGAACAAAACACCTCTAATTTAGCCAATGTAGTCTCTGATCTGTCAAAGGCCACTTTCAGTTTCATGAGTGAAACAATATCCTCCATTAGAAATCTGGAGGCACAAGTGGGCCAGCTGGGTAAGAAAGTCATTGAAACTCCTCCCAGTATTCTCCCAAGCAATACAGAAGAAAATCCAAAAGGAGAGTGCAAGGCCATTGATATAATCAATGTGGCCAAATGCACAAGGGAGGAGGAGGACGAAAATCCTAGTGAGAAAGACCTCCTGGGACGTCCCTCAAGCAAGAAGGAGTTTCCTATTAAGGATCCAAAGGAATCTGAGGCTCATATAGAGACCATAGAGATTCCATTAAATCTCCTTCTGCCATTCATGAGCTCTGAAGACTATTCTTCCTCAGAAGAGGATGAAGATGTAACTGGAGAGCAAGTTGCTCAATATTTAGGAGCTATCATAAAGATGAATGCCAAGTTATTTGGTAATGAGACTTGGGAAAGTGAACCTCCCTTGCTCATTAATGAACTGGATACTTGGATTCAGAAAATTCTACCTCAAAAGAAACAAGATCCTGGCAAATTCTTAATACCTTGTACCATAGGCACCATGACCTTTGAAAAAGCTCTGTGTGATCTAGGGTCAGGGATAAATCTTATGCCACTCTCTGTAATGGAGAAGCTAGGGATCATTGAGGTACAACATGCCTTGTTCTCATTACAATTGGCAGACAAGTCATTAAGACAAGCTTATGGAATAGTAGAGGACGTGCTAGTAAAGGTTGAAGGTCTTTACATCCCTGCTGATTTCATAATCTTAGACACTAGGAAGGAAGAGGATGATTGCATCATCCTTGGAAGACCTTTCCTAGCCACAGCAGGAGCTGTGATAGATGTCAACAGAGGTGAATTAGTCCTTCAATTGAATGGGGACTACCTTGTGTTTAAGGCACATGGCCATCCCTCTGTGACAAAAGAGAGTAAGCATGAAGAGCTTTGATGACAAGTCATCTTAGCCTAGTTTCACTAGTCTTTTTCTTTTGTTTTCACTTGAATTATGCACTTTCTTGAGGCCTAAGCAAGCTAAATTGGGTAGAATTTTCATGTTTCCTTTGATTGAATCAACCATAGATAAATTCATGCTTTTTCATGAGATTTGATGCCATAATGGTTACATATTAGGATAAAATGAACATCTCATGATTTTGAGCATAGCTTTGATGTGTTTGGTTGATTAATGATAGGTGAAGAAAGCTTGGAAAAAGGTTGAAGCAAGAAGGAATGGCTAGAAGCAAAGAGGGAGCAATAAAACAAGTGAAATTGAACCAAGAAACATAAAGTTGGAGCTGAAGTTAGCCCTCAAACTTTGGCACAAACTTTTGGTGGAAAGTTAGCCTCAAAGTTAGCCCCCTAACTTGAAGGCTAACGTGAGAAGTTGAAATTTCTCCCAGGGGCTACTCAAGTTTGCGCCAACGTTAGCCCCCTAACTTTGAGGCTAACGTTGGCATGAGAATTATACTCCAGGGTAGCCAAAGTTTGCGCCAACGTTAGCCCCCTAACTTGGAGGCTAACGTTGGCATGAGAATTTTATCCCAGGGGTGGCCAAAGTTTGCGCCAACGTTAGCCCCCTAACTTGGAGGCTAACGTTGGCGCCATTTATGCATAAGGAAGGGCCAACGTTGGCGCTGAAGTTAGCCCCCTAACTTTGGCACCAACGTTGGCATCAGGAAACGTGGGCTGCTGATATGAAAAGTTAGCTTCAAAGTTAGCCCCCTAACTTTGACTCAAACTTTTAATCCAACTTTGCAAAATTCAAATCCGGTTCAAATGGTTCACTTGGGTTTCTCTCCAAACTTCAAGAGCAATCAACCAAGGCCTCTTTCAACCCAATTCCACCAAGAGCAAAGGCCCAACTCAAGGCTTGAAGATCATTTGAAGAAAGTGTATAAATAGGCTAGAATTCAAGTTATTCGGGGAGCTTCCCTTTTTAGTTTTTAGAAAGCTTTCTTTTCGATTTGGGAGCTTGAGTGATCTTGAATTTCTTAGTTTAATTGCTTTTCAATTTCAATTACACTTGTCTTGGATCTTGGGTTGAAGAATTGAAGGAATTCTGTTTCAATCTCACCTTGGATCTTGTTTAATTCCATTGCAATTGAATTTACTTTCTGTTATTTGCATCTCATCTACTTTTCTTTGCAATTTACAATTCCCTTGCTATTGTTCTTGTTGGATCTAGGAAGGCATTGAGATCTAGACTTGGTTTTCTAGTCTCTGGGTCCTGAGATCTAATTTTCCCATTTCAATTCTCTGTTTCTTGCTATATTAGTTCATTTACTTTTCTGTTTTGAATCCGAATCAACCCCAATTCCCATTTACTCTTCTGTTTGATGCAATTTAACTTCTCTTTGTTTAATTCCTGCAAATCCAAGTCCCAATCCCCTTTACAGTTCAAGCCATTTACATTTCTTGTCATTTAAGATTCTTGCAATTTACATTTCTTGCTCTTTAAGTTTCTGCCATTTAATTTCTTGTTCTTTAAGATTCAGCAATTTATTTCTTGTTCTCTTTACTTTCAATGCAATTTAAATTCTTCAAATCATCAATCAATCAACCAAATCTTGATTCGCTTGACTAAATCGACCACTAAACAAAAATTGCTCAATCCTTCAATCCCTGTGGGATCGACCTCACTCCCGTGAGTTTTTATTACTTGATGCGACCCGGTGCACTTGCCGGTTAGATTGTTGTTGTTTTGGGAAAGATTCTTGTCTCCACCAAAATAATCCCATCAAGTTTTTGGCGCCGTTGCCGGGGATTGATTAGATTGACAATGATTAAGTGAAGTGGAGATCTAGATCAAGCATTTTTTCTTTTCTGTTTCTTTAACTTTTGACTAACACGCTAACTGTTTGAATTTTTGCCTAAGCCAACTAATATTTCACTTCAGCCATGGATTAAAGTGTTATTGCTTTTCTGGTATTATGTGATTCTTGTGTTTTGCTTGTATGTCAGATACAAGAAGAGAGATCCCTACCTTTCATGAAACTGACGAAAGAATCCTCCAAGGGCTAAGAAGAGAAGCAAGAGAAAAAAATGTTGCTGGAGAGGAAGAATCAGATGAAGAATATCATGAATTGGAGGAACACTCAACAAATCCAACAAATCCACCAGTGAGAATAGCCAACAACAATGGTCAACCCCAGAGGAGAGTCTTGGCTTCATATACATTTGCTAATCCAAGGCATTGTGGGAGTAGCATCCTTACCTCAAATGTCGATGCAAATAACTTTGAATTGAAGCCCCAACTCATCACCTTGGTGCAGAACAACTGTTCTTATGGAGGAGGCCCCTTGGAAGATCCAAACCAGCACCTATCCACCTTCCTGAGGATTTGTAACACTGTCAAAACCAATGGTGTGCCTCCTGACAGCTACAAGCTATTGCTATTCCCATTTTCTCTCAGAGACAAGGCCACTCAATGGTTGGAATCATTTCCAAGAGACAGCATCAACAATTGGGATGATTTGGTAACCAAGTTCCTTGCCAAATTTTACCCACCTCAAAGGATCATAAGGTTGAAGACTGAGGTACAAACATTTACACAAATGGAGTCTGAACCCATCCATGAGGCTTGGGAGAGATACAAGGCTCTAATCAGGAAATGTCCTCCTGAAATGTTCACTGAGTGGGATAAGCTGCAGAATTTCTATGAGGGCTTAACATTGAAATCCCAGGAAGCTTTGGATCATTCAGCTGGAGGTTCTTTGCAACTCATGAAAACTGCAGAGGAAGCTCAAAATCTCATCGATATGGTGGCCAACAACCAATACTTCTTCGCTCATCAAAGAAATCGCCAACCATCACAAAGGAGAGGAGTAATGGAGCTAGAAGGAGTTGACACCCTCCTAGCTCAAAACAAGATAATGCAGGAGCAGATTCAACAACAATTTGAGCAGATGGCTAAAAAGATTGATAGCCTGCAAGTTGCAGCAGTGAATACAAGCCAACCATCAACCAAATGGGGGCAAAATGAAGAAAACCAAGAAGATCAGCAGCAGGAACAACCTCAATATGTGCATAACCAAAGCTCCGGCCAAAATGAAGTCTATGGTGACATCTACAATCCATCCTGGAAGAACCATCCAAACATAAGATGGGGAGATAACCACACTCAAAATCAGCAACCATGGCAATGAAATTCAAACCAAGATAACTCAAGAAACAACCAAAATCACAACCAGCAAAACACTAACCCCAATCCATATAGAAAACCCCAAAACAACCACTCAAATTCTAGCTACTGTCCACCCAATAACCAAACCACTAACCAAAACACCCACCATCAACCTTCAACACCCCACAACCAGCCACAAACATCACAAGACACTCAAAGGATCTCTAACTTGGAGACATTGATAGAAAAGATGATGAAGCACCAAGAGACAATGATGGAGAAACTCATGAAAAATCAAGAGATGGCAAGACAAGATCAAGAAGCAGCAAGAAAAGATCAAGCCACAACAAGCAAAAACCAAGAAGCTTCAATCAAAAATCTCGAGAGGCATATGGAACAAATGGCTAAACGAATTACAGATGCATCCCCAAGTGCCACTCAAGACCACCCAAGGGACAAAGGAAAAGCTACAAAGTGGGAGGAGTGTAAAGCAATCATAGTGGAAAGTGAGAAGGAAGCCATCAATCAAGACAAACACAACAAAGAAGTTCCACAAGAAGAGACAAAGGGGAAAAATAAAGAGGATCAAGAAACCAAAAATGCACAAATTTCAAAGGGATACAAGAACATCCTTGAACCACAACTACAAGAGAAGAGGGAAGGAGTGAATCCTTATGTCCCCAAACTTCCATACCCTCAGAGGTTTAAAAAAGAAAATGAGGATAAGCAATACTTAAAATTCCTGGACATATTCAAGACACTCAGCATCAATATTCCTTTCTTGGAAGCACTTGAACAGATGCCACTATATGCCAAATTTATGAAGGAAGTGCTGACAAAGAAAAGATCCCTGAAGGAGGGACAGATTGTTGAGATGACAAAGGAATGTAGTGCTATCCTCCAAAGAGAGTTGCCAGAGAAGAAAGATGATCCTGGGCGTTTTTACATACCCTGCACCATAGGAAACATAATAATTGAGAAGTCATTCTGTGACCTTGGTGCAAGCATAAACTTGATGCCTTTGTCTCTAATGAGGAAACTTAAAATTTCTGAGCTGAAGTCCACACGAATAGTTCTCCAAATGGCTGACAAATCCACTAAGCAAGCACTGGGAGTTGTGGAGAATGTGTTGGTAAAAGTGGGAAAATTCTTTCTCCCTGCTGACTTTGTTATCTCAGATATAGAAGAGGACCCTGACACTCCCATCATCCTGGGGAGGCCTTTTCTAGCTACGGGCAGAGCATTGATAGATGTTGAAAAAGGGGAATTGTTGCTGAGAGTGCATGATGAGCACCCAGCATTCCATGTTTTTAAAACACTGCATGAGCCCACTCAAGAAGAAGATTGTATGAAGGATAAGGCCAGAGATCAAAGCTTGAAGGAGGCATTCAATGAGTCAAATCCAAGACTTCTAAATCCACAATTGAAAGAAGTAGAGATGGTGCAACAGACCAAAGAAATCAGGGAGGAGCTAGATCCAAAACCCCCAGATGAGAACCTCAACACCCCAAATAAAGAACCACCAAGGCATGAATTATCTTCTGAGAAAGAAAAGAAGAAGAGGCCAAGAGGGTGGAGAAACAAGAAAATCCCTACTGAAGGCTTTTCACTAGGGGATAAAGTGGTGTTAAACACCCAACCAATGAAGGTGTCTCCACAATTATCTGAATACTATACTGTGAGCCGAGTTCTTTCACTTGAACACCTAGAGATCATCAAAGAGGAGACTGGAAGGAAGTTCACAGTAAGAGGAGAAAAGCTGAGGCACTATGATTTTCAACCTCCATGATCAAAGAATGAAGGATGTCAAGCTAGTGACATTAAAAGAGCGCTTGTTGGGAGGCAACCCAACATGAGGTAGTTTTCTTTTCATAGCTTTTTCAATAAAAAGGTTGAATAATTGATATGTATCGCAAGGAGCTAAGTTTGGTGTTCCATACCAAAACAAATTAAGAGAGAATGAAGCATTCTAAGTTTGGTGTTCCACCAAAATCTCACTTAAAAGCACATTCTCACTTCCAGCACAAAGCTAGCTCCAAGCAATCAGACAAATCATTCAACCATTTAATTACTTTCTAGTTTTTAGTTTTACTGCCTTTGGCAAAAATAGGAGAATTTCACATATAGTTATTTTGATGCATAAGGAAGGTGGCAAGGAACTAAGTTTGGTGTTCACACAGCAAAGTAAGTTCAAAAGCCTACAAGAAAATCTTGCACACTAACCAGTTACCTAAGGGCTTGAGAAACAAGAAACTTCCATTAACTCTGCAGGGATTCAAACATTTTTTTGGGAGGACTTCACACCATCAGTTGAGAGTAAGAAGAAGAAGCCACCAAAAGGTTGTATTGTCACTTAACTCCTTTAGCATGCAAGTTTTCTAAATTTGAAGTTTGAATATGCTCATCTTAGCAGTAACTGTTAGTTCAGTAATTATGTATCTTAAATAGTATTGTCAATAAGTAAGCTAGTCTAAGTGTGTGCTTGTGTGTTTACTTTCACTTAACTAATGCATGTTTTGTCCCCTAAGTCTTTTCAATTCAATAAAAGAAATGTTTGAAACATGAAGTAAGATGGTTCATTGCTAGCTAGAAGTCAAATAATAGTAAGTGGTGGCATATATGTGTGATTGTGTGGTAACTCACTATTAGTGAATAAAAGAAATAGACTGTTCTCTTTTAAGTAGAAAGTAGTTCACTGTCTATGAATCTCAAATTAAATAAAGATCCTTGGTTAGAAAGGAAAACAAAAAGAAAGAAAGAAAAGAAATAGCCAAAAAGTGGCAGAAAAAAAAGAGAAACAAAAAGAAACAAGGCTTGACACCAATAGCTTGAACTTTAAAATATATGCCTGTGATGTCTTTGTACTAGGATCTGCTTGGATTAGTAAGCTCTTTGGAGTGCTTCAACACTTGGTGACTTGGATTAACTAATCCGGGATCATCAGCTGAAAATCCACTATCAAGAGCAACCTAACTACAAGGCATTTAGTAAACCAAAGAGGTGCTGGGCATCAATATTTTAAGAAGGAATGTAAGCCAAGTGTCCATGGTGAATAATGTGTCAAGTATGCAGAAAAGAAAATGAACTTGCTACACATGACACTCAAATAAAGCCTTAGAACAAAGTAATAGCCAAGGATAGAGGAATAATGAGAAGTCATAGCAGTATGGTACATGAAGCTTGAAGGAGACTTTCTAAGCCTAAGAGTCAGTAAGAAGTGAGTATGTGCATATCCACACAAAACCCCATGAACTACCAATAATATTCTGCTAGCATGAACATCCTCTTCCATTTCATTCTTTCTTCTTAATAATTCATTTCTTGCTTGGGGACAAGCAAGCTTTAAGTTTGGTGTTGTGATGACAAGTCATCTTAGCCTAGTTTCACTAGTCTTTTTCTTTTGTTTTCACTTGAATTATGCACTTTCTTGAGGCCTAAGCAAGCTAAATTGGGTAGAATTTTCATGTTTCCTTTGATTGAATCAACCATAGATAAATTCATGCTTTTTCATGAGATTTGATGCCATAATGGTTACATATTAGGATAAAATGAACATCTCATGATTTTGAGCATAGCTTTGATGTGTTTGGTTGATTAATGATAGGTGAAGAAAGCTTGGAAAAAGGTTGAAGCAAGAAGGAATGGCTAGAAGCAAAGAGGGAGCAATAAAACAAGTGAAATTGAACCAAGAAACATAAAGTTGGAGTTGAAGTTAGCCCTCAAACTTTGGCACAAACTTTTGGTGGAAAGTTAGCCTCAAAGTTAGCCCCCTAACTTGAAGACTAACGTGAGAAGTTGAAATTTCTCCCAGGGGCTACTCAAGTTTGCGCCAACGTTAGCCCCCTAACTTGGAGGCTAACGTTGGCATGAGAATTATACTCCAAGGTAGCCAAAGTTTGCGCCAACGTTAGCCCCCTAACTTGGAGGCTAACGTTGGCATGAGAATTTTATCCCAGGGGTGGCCAAAGTTTGCGCCAACGTTAGCCCCCTAACTTGGAGGCTAACGTTGGCGCCATTTATGCATAAGGAAGGGCCAACGTTGGCGCTGAAGTTAGCCCCCTAACTTTGGCACCAACGTTGGCATCAGGAAATGTGGGCTGCTGATATGAAAAGTTAGCTTCAAAGTTAGCCCCCTAACTTTGACTCAAACTTTTAATCCAACTTTGCAAAATTCAAATCCGGTTCAAATGGTTCACTTGGGTTTCTCTCCAAACTTCAAGAGCAATCAACCAAGGCCTCTTTCAACCCAATTCCACCAAGAGCAAAGGCCCAACTCAAGGCTTGAAGATCATTTGAAGAAAGTGTATAAATAGGCTAGAATTCAAGTTATTCGGGGAGCTTCCCTTTTTAGTTTTTAGAAAGCTTTCTTTTCGATTTGGGAGCTTGAGTGATCTTGAATTTCTTAGTTTAATTGCTTTTCAATTTCAATTACACTTGTCTTGGATCTTGGGTTGAAGAATTGAAGGAATTTTGTTTCAATCTCACCTTGGATCTTGTTTAATTCCATTGCAATTGAATTTACTTTCTGTTATTTGCATCTCATCTACTTTTCTTTGCAATTTACAATTCCCTTGCTATTGTTCTTGTTGGATCTAGGAAGGCATTGAGATCTAGACTTGGTTTTCTAGTCTCTGGGTCCTGAGATCTAATTTTCCCATTTCAATTCTCTGTTTCTTGCTATATTAGTTCATTTACTTTTCTGTTTTGAATCCGAATCAACCCCAATTCCCATTTACTCTTCTGTTTGATGCAATTTAACTTTTCTTTGTTTAATTCCTGCAAATCCAAGTCCCAATCCCCTTTACAGTTCAAGCCATTTACATTTCTTGTCATTTAAGATTCTTGCAATTTACATTTCTTGCTCTTTAAGTTTCTGCCATTTAATTTCTTGTTCTTTAAGATTCAGCAATTTATTTCTTGTTCTCTTTACTTTCAATGCAATTTAAATTCTGCAAATCATCAATCAATCAACCAAATCTTGATTCGCTTGACTAAATCGACCACTAAACAAAAATTGCTCAATCCTTCAATCCCTGTGGGATCGACCTCACTCCCGTGAGTTTTTATTACTTGATGCGACCCGGTGCACTTGCCGGTTAGATTGGTGTTGTTTTGGGAGAGATTCCTGTCTCCACCAAAATAATACTCATCAAGCTTCTCTCAGTTCAGAGTCAAGAAGAGCCCCCACAGTCAAACTCTAAGTTTGGTGTTGGGAGGCCATAACCAAACTCTAAGTTTGGTGTTAAGACCCCATATCCAAACTCTAAGTTTGGTGTTGGGACTATACAACATTGACCTGATCACCTTGTGGCTCCATGAGAGCCACTGTCAAGCTATTGACATTAAAGAAGCGCTTGTTGGGAGGCAACCCAATTTTATTTATCTAATTTTTATTTTATTCTATATTATTGTTATTTTGTGTTTTATTAGGTACATGATCATGAGGAGTCACGAAAAAAATCATAAAAATTAAAAATAGAGTCAAAAACAGCAGAAGAAAAAAATCGCACCCTGGAGGACGCACAGGCTGGCGTTCAACGCCAGTAAGATGCATCTGGCCGGTGTTCAACGCCAGAACAGAGCATCATTCTGGCACTGAACGCCAGAAACAAGCAACATCCTGGCGTTGAACGCCAGGAATGTGCCCAGAGAGGAAAAACTGGCGCTGAACGCCAGTAACAAGCATGAAACTGGCGTTCAACGCCAGAAACATGCTTTACATGGGCGTTGAACGCCCAGAATGTGCACCACACAGCGTTTAAACGCCAGAATGGTGTGCAAAGGCAATTTACATGCCTATTTGGTGCAAGGATGGAATTCCTTGACACCTCAGGACCTGTGGACCCCACAGGATCACCTCAGGATCTGTGGACCCCACAAGATCCCCACCTAACATATTCCCACCTTACCTCCTAATCCTAGTTTACTCTTCCCCATGTCACACTTCCCAACAACTTCAATCTCTGAATCTCTCTTCCCAATAAACACTCTTTCCCAAAACCCTTCACCATTCACATCCATCCACTCTTCCCCATAAACCCCACCTACCTTCAAAAATTCAAAACCAATTTCCCACCCATTCCCACCCTAAATGGCCGAACATACACTCCCCCTCTCCCTATAAATACCCTTCCATTCTCCTTCATTTTCACACAACACAAACCCCTCTTCTCCCACTTAGCCGAACCCACATCTCTCCCTCTCTACCATATTTTCTTCTTCTTCTTCTTCTCTTCTTTCTTCTCTTGCTCGAGGGCGAGCAATATTTTAAGTTTGGTGTGGTAAAAGCATAAGCTTTTTATTTTTCCATTACCATCAATGCCACCTAAGGCCGGAGTATCCTCTAGAAAAGGAAAAGGGAAGACAAAAGCTTCCACCTCCGAGTCATGGGAGATGGAAAGATTCATCTCCAAGAGCCATCAAGACCACTTCTATGATGTTGTGGCAAAGAAGAAGGTGATCCCTGAGGTCCCTTTCAAGCTCAAGAAAAATGAGTATCCGGAGATCCGACATGAAATTCGAAGAAGAGGTTGGGAAGTCCTAACCAACCCCATGCAACAAGTCGGAATCTTAATGGTTCAAGAGTTCTATGCCAATGCATGGATCACTAGGAACCATGATCAAGGTATGAACCCGAGTCCAAAGAATTATCTCACAATGGTTCGGGGGAGATACTTGGATTTTAGTCCGGAAAATGTGAGGTTGGCATTCCACTTGCCCATGATGCAAGGAGATGAACGCCCCTACACTAGAAGGGTCAACTTTGATCAAAGGTTGGACCAAGTCCTTATGGACATTTGTGTGGAAGGAGCTCAATGGAAGAGAGACTCCAAAGGCAAGCCAGTCCAACTAAGAAGACTGGACCTCAAGCCTATAGCTAGAGGATGGTTGGAGTTCATTCAACGCTCCATCATTCCTACTAGCAACTGATCTGAAGTTACTGTGGATCGGGCCATCATGATTCATGGCATCATGATTGGAGAGGAAGTAGAAGTTCATGAGGTCATCTCCAATGAAATCTACAAAATAGCCGACAAGCCTTCACCCATGGCACGGCTAGCTTTTCCTCACCTTATTTGCCATCTATGTTACTCAGCTGGAGTTATCATAGAAGGAGACATCCTCATTAAAGAGGACAAGCCCATCACCAAGAAGAGGATGGAGCAAGCAAGAGAGACCCCTCACAGTTCTCAAGAGATGCATGAGGAAGCTCATCATCAAGAAATCCCTGAGATGCCTCAAGGGATGCACTTTCCTCCCAACAACTATTGGGAATAACTCAACACTTCCTTAGAAGATTTGAGCCACAATGTTGAACAACTAAGGGTGGAACATCATGAGCACTCCATCATTCTCCTAGAAATAAGAGAAGACCAAAGAGCAATGAGGGAGGAGCAACAAAGGCAAGGAAGGGACATAGAAGAGCTTAAGAACATCATTGGCCCTTCAAGATGAAGACGCCACTAAAGGTGGATTCATTCCTTGTTCTTTATTTCTTTCTATTTTCGGCTTTTAATGTTGTGTTTTCTTTATTTCATGATCATTAGTATGTAACCATGCCTTAAAGCTATGAATAAAATCCATTAATCCTTCACCTCTCTTAAATGAAAAATGTTTTAATTCAAAAGAACAAGAAGTACATGAATTTCGAATTTATCCTTGAATTTAATTTAATTATATTGATGTGGTGAAAATACTTTTTGTTTTCTGAATGAATGCTTGAATAGTGCATATTTTTGATCTTGTTGTTTATGAATGTTAAAACTGTTGGCTCTTGAAAGAATGATGAACAAAGAGAAATGTTATTGATGATCTGAAAAATTATGAAATTGATTCTTGAAGCAAGAAAAAGCAGTAAAAAAGAAAGCTTGCGAAAAAAAAATTTGGCGAAAAAAATAGCAAAGAAAAAGAAAAAGCAAGCAGAAAAAGCCAATAGCCCTTAAAACCAAAAGGCAAGGGTAAAAAGGATCCAAGGCTTTGAGCATCAATGGATAGGAGGGCCCAAGGAAATAAAATCCAGGCCTAAGCGGCTAAACCAAGCTGTCCCTAACCATGTGCTTGTGTCATGAAGGTCCAAGTGAAAAGCTTGAGACTGAGTGGTTAAAGTCGTGATCCAAAGCAAAAGAGTGTGCTTAAGAGCTCTGGACACCACTAACTGGGGACTCTAGCAAAGCTGAGTCACAATCTAAAAAGGTTCACCCAGTCATGTGTCTGTGGCATTTATGTATCCGGTGGTAATACTGGAAAACAAAGTGCTTAGGGCCACGGCCAAGACTCATAAGTAGCTGTGTTCAAGAATCAACATGCTTAACTAGGAAAGTCAATAACACTATCCGAAAATCTAAGTTCCTAGAGACGCCAATCACTCTAAACTACAAAGGAAAAAGTGAGATGCCAAAATTGTTCAGAAGCAAAAAGCTACACGTCCCGCTCATCTAATTAGAATTAATATTCATTGATATTCTGGAATTTATAGTATATTCTCTTCTTTTTATCCTATTTGATTTTCAGTTGCTTGGGGACAAGCAACAATTTAAGTTTGGTGTTGTGATGAGCGGATAATTTATACGCTTTTTGGCATTGTTTTTAGGTAGTTTTTAGTAAGTTTAAGCTACTTTTAGGGATGTTTTCATTAGTTTTTATGTTAAATTCATATTTCTGGACTTTACTATGATTTTGTGTGCTTTTTCTGTAATTTCAGGTAATTTCTGGCTGAAATTAAGGAACTTGAGCAAAACTCTGAAAAAGGCTGACAAAAGGACTGCTGATGCTGTTGGAATCTGACCTCCCTGCACTCGAAATGGATTTTTTGGAGCTACAGAACTACAAATGGCGCGCTCTCAACGGAGTTGAAAATTATACATCCAGAGCTTTCCAGCAATATATAATAGTCCATACTTTATTCGGAAATTGACGACGTAACTTGGCGTTGAACGCCAAGTACATGCTGCTGTCTGGAGTTAAACGCCAGAAAAACGTCATGATCCGGAGTTGAACGCCCAAAACACGTCATAACTTGGAGTTCAACTCCAATAAAAGCCTCAGCTCGTGGGTTGATCAAGCTCAGCCCAAGCATACACCAAGTGGGCCCCGGAAGTGGATTTATGCATCAATTACTTACTCATGTAAACCCTAGAAGCTAGTTTATTATAAATAGAACTTTTTACTATCATAATCTCATCCTGGATTGTATTTTGAATCCTGTGATCACATTTTGTGGGGCTGGCCATTTGGCCATGCCTGAACGTTTCACTTATGTATTTTCAACGGTGGAGTTTCTGCACACCATAGATTAAGGGTGTGGAGCTCTGCTGTACCTCAAGTTTCAATACAATTACTATTACCTTCTATTCAATTCTCTTTTATTCTTATTCCAAGATATACGTTGCACAACACTTTGATGAATGTGATGATCCGTGACACTCATCATCATTCTCACATATGAACGCGCGTGATTGACAACCACTTCCGTTCTACCTTAGGCCGGGCGCATATCTCTTAGATTCCCCAACAGAATCTTCGTGGTATAAGCTAGATAGATGGTGGCATTCATGGGGATCCGAAAAGTCTAACCTTGTCTGTGGTATTCCGAGTAGGATCCTGGGAATCCGGAAAGTTTAACCTTGTCTGTGGTATTCCGAGTAGGATTCCGGTATTGAATGACTGTGACGAGCTTCAAACTCCTGAAGGCTGGGCGTTAGTGACAGACGCAAAAGAATCAATGGATTCTATTCCAACCTGATTGAGAACCGACAGATGATTAGCCGTGCTGTGACAGAGCATTCGGACCATTTTCACTGAGAGGATGGGATGTAGCTATCAACCAAGGGTGATGCCTCCAGACGATTAGCCGTGCAGTGACAGCGCATAGGACCATTTTCCCGAGAGGATTAAAAGTAGCCATTGATGATAGTGATGCCCTACATACAGCTTGCCATGGAAAGGAGTAATAAGGATTGAAGGAAGAGCGAGTAGTGAAGAAGAGTTTCAAGAGGAACACAGCATCTCCATACACCTATCTGAAATTCCCACTATTAATTTACATAAGTATTTCTATCCCTTTTTATTAATTATATTTGATTTTCTAAATTCCATAATTTTAATCTGCCTAACTGAGATTTACAAGGTGACCATAGCTTGCTTCATACCAACAATCTCTGTGGGATCGACCCTTACTCACGTAAGGTATTACTTGGATGACCCAGTACACTTGCTGGTTAAGTTGAACGGAGTTGTGATCACACGTGCCAATTTCAAATTCCATAAAAGTACAAGGAGTACAACTTTAAGAATCACAATTTCGTCCACCAATTACACAGACCAAAAGGCATTCTTCTGTAGGCAAACACACCAGAAGGGCAAGTGAATGTTGTTTTCTCTTGGTCCTGAGGATCTACTGCAATTTGGTTGTAACCTGAATAGCCATCCCAAAAGCAGTAATAATCATGACCAGCTAGTCTTTCTAGCATTTGGTCTATGAATGGTAAAGGAAAATGATCCTTTCTGGTGGCTGTATTGAGCCTTCTGTAGTCAATACACATACGCCACCCTGTAACTATTCTTGTAGGAACCAGTTCATTCTTTTCATTATGAACCACTGTCATGCCTCCCTTCTTGGGGACAACTTGGACAGGGCTCACCCAGGGGCTATCAGAAATGGGAGAAATAATCCCAGCCTCTAGTAATTTAGTGACCTCTTTCTGCACCACCTCCTTCATGGCTGGATTTAGCTGCCTTTGTGGTTGAACCACTGGTTTGGCATTATCCTCCAATAGGATCTTGTGCATGCATCTTGCTGGGCTAATTCCCTTAAGATCACTTATGGACCACCCAAGAGCTGTCTTGTGTGTCCTTAGCACTTGAATTAGTGCTTCCTCTTCCTGTGGATTTAAAGCAGAGCTTATGATCACTGGAAAAGTGTCACCCTCTCCCAGAAATGCATACTTCAGGGATGGTGGTAGTGGTTTGAGCTCAGGTTTAGGAGGCTTATCCTCTTCCTGATGAATTTTTAAAAATTCTTTTGTTTCCTCTGGTTCCTCCTGATCAGGCTGAACATCCTTGAAGATGTCCTCTAGCTCTGATTCTAGACTTTTAGTCATATTGATTTTTTCCACCAAAGAGTCAATAATGTCAGTGCTCATGCAGTCATTTGATGTGTCTGAATGCTGCATAGCTTTGACAGCATTCAACTTGAACTCATCCTCATTGACTCTCAGGGTTACTTTCCCTTTTTGTACATCAATAAGAGTTCGTCCAGTTGGTAGGAAAGGTCTTCCTAGGATGAGAGTTGCACTCTTGTGCTCCTCCATTTCCAGCACTACAAAGTCAGTTGGAAAGGCGAATGGCCCAACCTTGACAATCATGTCCTCAATTATGCCTGATGGATATTTAATGGAGCCATCAGCAAGTTGGAGACATATCCAGGTTGGTTTGACTTCTTCAGTCAACCCAAGCTTTCTGATAGTGGATGCAGGTATTAGATTGATACTTACTCCAAGGTCACACAGGGCTGTCTTGGTGCAAGCACCTTCTAATGTGCATGGTATCATAAAGCTTCCTGGATCTTGAAGCTTTTCTGGTAAGCTTTTTAGAATGACTGCACTGCATTCTTCAGTGAGAAACACTTTTTCAGTTTCTCTCCAATCTTTCTTATGACTTAAGATCTCTTTCATGAACTTAGCATAAGAAGGTATTTGCTCAAGTGCCTCTGCAAACGGAATCTTTATTTCAAGAGTCCTTAGATAGTCTGCAAAGCGGGCAAATTGCTTATCCTGTTCCGCTTGGCGGAGTTTCTGAGGATAAGGCATCTTGACTTTATATTCTTTAACCTTAGTTGCTGCAGGTTTATTCCTTACAGAGGTGGTTGGAGAAGCCTTTTTTGAGGGGTTACTATCAGCACTCGCAGGTGTCTGATTCCCCATTGGCGTTTGAACGCCAGGATTGGGTGAGGAATGGGCGTTTAACGCCAACTTTTCCCCCTTTTCTGGCGTTTGAACGCCAGAACTGGGCAAGGAATGGGCGTTTGACGCCAGCTTTTCCCCCCTTTCTGGCGTTTGAACGCCAGGAGTATTCCTCTCTGGGCTCTTACTGTCCTTAGAGGGATTTTGGGCAGTGGTTTGGTTATCCTCTGTCAATTGTTCCTTTCTTGGCTTTTTGCTACTTTGAGCAGTGTTATTCAATGTCTTCCCACTCCTCAGTTGAACTGCTTGGCATTCTTCTGTTATTTGTTTAGATAACTGCTGTTTTGTCTGATTCAACTGTGATTCTATGTTCTTGTTAGCAATTTTAGTTTCTTGGAGCATCTCTTTAAATTCTGCTAACTGTTTTGTCATCAGATGTAATTGCTGATTAAGCTCAACAATCTGTTCTTGAGGATTAGGATCAGTGGCTACTGCCATAACTTCTTCTTTTGTAGAGGACTCATTGCTAGAGTACAAATGTTGATTTCTAGCAACAGTATCTATAAGCTCTTGAGCCTCTTCAATCGTCTTCCTCATATGTATAGATCCACCAGTTGAGTGGTCTAGAGACATCTGAGCTTTTTCTGTAAGCCCATAGTAGAAGATGTCTAACTGTACCCACTCCGAAAATATTTCAGAGGGACATTTTCTTAGCATACCTCTGTACCTCTCCCAGGCATTATAAAGGGATTCATTATCCTCTTGTTTAAAGCCTTGGATGTCCAGCCTTAGCTGTGTCATCCTTTTTGGAGGGTAAAATTGATTCAGGAATTTGTCTGATAACTGTCTCCATGGCTTTATGCTTGCTGTAGGTTGGTTATTCAACCACCTCTTAGCTTGATCTTTTACAGCAAATGGAAACAGTAATAGTCTGTAGACATCCTGATCCACCTCTTTATCACGTACTGTGTCAGCAATTTGTAAGAACTGTGCCAGAAACTCAGTAGGTTCTTCCTGTGGAAGACCGGAATACTGGCAAGTTTGCTGCACCATGATAATGAGTTGAGGATTTAGCTCAAAGCTGCTTGCTTTAATGGGAGGTATACAGATGCTACTCCCATATGCAGTTGTAATGGGGTTAGCGTATGACCCTAGAGTCCTTCTGGACTGCTCAATTCCACTTAGGTCCATGATGGAGAAAGGGAATATGATATGGATTCACAAGTAAAGTATAAATTTTTTTATTTAAACGAAAATAATAAAATAAAGAAAATGGAAAATAAAATCAAATTTTGAAAATTAAAAGAAAATAAGATCAAAGCAAATTGAAAACTAAATCAATTAATTAATAAAAAAAAGATTTTGGAATTAGCAATTGAAAAGATATGATTGAAAATTATTTTGAAAAAGATTTGATTTTTGAAATGAGGAAAGAGAAAAACAACAAAATGACACCAAACTTAAAATTTTTAGAAAATCAAACACAAATTTTCAAAAATTTAACGGAAAACACAAAGAAGACACCAAACTTAGAATATGAAACTAAACTCAAATAAAAGACTCTAAACCAACAAAAATAAAACAATCCTAATTTAAGCAACAAGATAAACCGTCAGTTGTCCAAACTCGAACAATCCCCGGCAACGGCGCCAAAAACTTGGTGCACGAAATTACAATCACACTTTTGCAATTCCGCACAACTAACCAGCAAGTGCATTGGGTCGTCCAAGTAATACCTTACGTGAGTAAGGGTCGATCCCACGGAGATTGTCGGCTTGAAGCGAGCTATGGTTATCTTGTAACTGTTAGTCAGGATATCAATAATTATCAGGTTTAATTGTGAAAAGTAGAAGAACATGAAATAAATACTTGTTTTGCAGTAATGGAGAACAGGTTGAGGTTTTGGAGATGCTCTATCTTCTGAATCTCTGCTTTCCTACTGTCTTCTTCTTCAAGCACGCAAGGCTCCTTCCATGGCAAGCTGTATGTAGGGTTTCACCGTTGTCAATGGCTACCTCCCATCCTCTCAGTGAAAATGTTCAACGCGCTCTGTCACAGCACGGCTATTCATCTGTCGGTTCTCAATCAGGTTGGAATAGAATCCAGTGATTCTTTTGCGTCTGTCACTAATGCCCAGCCTTCAAGAGTTTGAAGCGCGTCACAGTTATTCAATCCTTGAATCCTACTCAGAATACCACAGACAAGGTTTAGACCTTCCGGATTCTCTTGAATGCCGCCATCAATTCTAGCTTATACCACGAAGATTCTGATTAAGGAATCCAAGAGATATCTACTCAATCTAAGGTAGAACGGAGGTGGTTGTCAGGCACACGTTCATAGGTGAGAATGATGATGAGTGTCACGGATCATCACATTCATCAAGTTTAGGAACAAGTGATATCTTAGAATAGAAGCAAGCGTGATTGAATGAAAAACAGTAGTAATTGCATTAATCCATCAAGACACAGCAGAGCTCCTCACCCCCAACCATGGGGTTTAGAGACTCATGCCGTAGAAGATACAATAAGAAACGTGTAATGTGTCATGAGGTAGAGATACAATATCAAAAGGTCCTATTAATAGTGAACTAGTAACCTAGGGTATATAGAAATGAGTAAATGACGTAAAAATCCACTTCCGGGGTCCACTTGGTGTGTGCTTGGGCTGAGCATTGAAGCTTTCAAGTGTAGATACTTTTTCTGGAGTTAAACGCCAGCTTTTATGCCAGTTTGGGCGTTTAACTCCAATTTTTGTGCCAGTTTTGGCATTAAACGCCGGAAATTCTGAAGCTGATTTGCAACGCCGGTTTGGGCCATCAAATCTCGGGCAAAGTATGGACTATTATACATTGCTGGAAAGCCCAAGATGTCTACTTTCAAACGCAATTGAGAGCACGCCAATAGGGCTTCTGTAGCTCCAGAAAATCCACTTCGAGTAAAAATCTACTTTTCCATCAGATTTTTGCTCAGGTCCCTCAATTTCAGCCAGAAAATACCTGAAATCACAGAAAAACACACAAACTCATAGTAAAGCCCAGAAAAGTGAATTTTATCTAAAAACTAATAAAAATGTAATAAAAACTAACTAAAATATACTAAAAACATACTAAAAACAATGCCAAAAAGCATATAAATTATCCGCTCATCAGCCACAAAGTGTTTGCGATGTATGATGAGTCCTTTAAGGACTTCAAGAACTACTTCTTTAAAGTTTGAGCTGTTGAGGGGGCCCGCCCCTTTTTACTTGATGAAAATGATGAGCCCTCCTCCCCTCTAGAGTGGCAGAAGGATGTAAGAGTGTCTCGCTACACTTGGGAGATGCTTGATGATGTCGAACGTGCTTTTGTAGTTGTTCTTGAGGATCTCTGGGGGAAACCACCCCATCTTGATATAAAAAGATTTTTGAATGATCCGTACGTGGTTCGGACTGCTTTGGGTATTTGTTTGTCTATTTTTCTGACTTGTTTCCATACTTGTTTATTTTTTTCTTCCTCTTTTTGTAACTCTTTATTGTGGCTGATTTTGTATTTGCAGAGATGCCAAAGAACAACGACTCCATGAAGGCCTTCAAAAGGGCAAAGAAGGCAACTGCTGCTCTGAACATCTCGGCCAAGGTGGCCGGTGAGGGATCTTCACAGGTCCCCGTGAAGCCTCCTGTGCCGAGTTCCCTTGGGCCGAGAAAAGTAATTCCTACTCATCGGTTTCATCAGGTCGATCCTCCTCAGACTTCTGCCGCTGCTTCTGGTGTCCTTCCCTTAAAGAAGCAAAAAACATCTGAGCCTTTTAATCTGGATGCCCCAGACTTTGATGCTATCGAGTTTGTTGACCAGCAAATTGCCCCCTATGGTGGGCTTTCCATGGATGACGTGTCTCTTCTTCAACATTTGGATTTTATCACAAAAAATAATGTGAAGATGGCTCATATGGGTGCCGCTATTTTTCGAACAGTTCAGGGGATTCCGATTCACGCTACAAAATCCTTCATGGAGGAGGCCAAGTCCGAATTTGATCGAATATTTGTGTAAATAGCCCGGTTTGTGTAAATATTCCGAGTTTGATGATGGAACTGTAGATGCTGTGCCCCTTCAGACTCGCCCTCCTTCTCCCCGTACTGATGCTGCCGGGAAGGCTCCCGATCTTAGCTGATCTTTTTTCTGAATATTTGTGTAAATAGCCCAGTTTGTGGGCTTTTGAACTTGTTTTTGCGAATGATGTTTTATTGACTGTCGATATTCTAGTTGCTATTTTTAGCAACTTTATTTTGAAAACAAAATGGTTTTTCTGAGGTTGATTTCGGTGGCCTCTTTGGAGCTTTATCATACTATGCTTTCATCGTGCTTTAGCAGGGTGTCTGTTGGAATCTTGCTGCTTGGCTTCTTTAGATTGCTTTCGTACTTTTGTTTGTAGCTTGGCTCCTTTTGAGGTCGTGACTTGTGGGGGGTCCAACTTATTTTTCGGTTTCCTCGCTTTTATTTTGTATTTTTAGCGCCTTATAACCGATTTCTTTATGTTGGTCCCTTTCTAAGTTATTTTTGTAATCCTCTTTTCTGGGCCTTTGCCAGGTCTCTTTAAGGGATTACTTTTATAACTTATCTTTATAGGAGACCGAATTCATTAGATCGATCTTTTCCTAGTTGTTTTTGTAATCCTCTTTCTTGGACCTTTGTTAGGTCTCTTTCAGGGATTACTTTTACAACTTGTTTTGTAGGAAACCGACTTCGTTAGGTCGATCTCTTCTAAGTTGTTTTTGTAATCCTCTTTCTTGGACCTTTGTTAGGTCTCTTTCAGGGATTACTTTTACAACTTGTTTTGTAGGAAACCGACATCGTTAGGTCGATCTCTTCTAAGTTGTTTTTGTAATCCTTTTTCTTGGACCTTTGTTAGGTCTCTTTCAGGGATTACTTTTACAACTTGTTTTGTAGGAAACCGACTTCGTTAGGTCGATCTCTTCTAAGTTGTTTTTGTAATCCTCTTTCTTGGACCTTTGTTAGGTCTCTTTCAGGGATTACTTTTACAACTTGTTTCGTAGGAAACCGACTTCGTTAGGTCGATCTCTTCTAAGTTGTTTTTGTAATCCTCTTTCTGGGACCTTTGTTAGGTTTCTTTCAGGGATTACTTTTACAACTTTATTTGTAGGAAACCGACTTCGTTAGGTCGGTCTCTTCTAAGTTATAGCAATTCCTCTTTAATAGGGTTGGCCAGACCTCTTTCCAGGGATTTGCTGATAACTTGGACTGGCTTGGTCCAACTTTTTAATGTCGGCCAGTCTTTTTTATGTTATTATATAGCAATCCATAAGACCTCGTCAGGTTCTTTTTGGGATCACTTTCAATAAATGCATTATTCTGTGTTCATCTTTTGCCGATTTGTAGATTGTGGTTTCTGTCCTGGTTTAATCGACCTTTAGATGAATCGCGTTTTCACCTTTGTCGGTCGATTATTCCTATCCAGATCGTATAGTGAATCAGTTCTTCACTTTCTGTTCGATCCGTTGCTTTATAATCGGACGATGAATGCTTCAGATTAATGCGTCTTGAGAACTTTGTAGAATATCTGAAATGTATTTTATTTAAAGAAAGTGCAAATATATACAGGCGGGAGTTTTTCATACCCTTAAGTCGGATTAAATCTCAATCTTGACACCTCATTAAAAAACCTTTTCAGGAAAAAGAGTGCATCTTGTGATGAGACCTTTATCTAACTATAGTACCTTCTTAGGTTACAGGCGTGCCATGATCTGGGAAGTTCTCGTTCCTCGAATTTGGATAGTCTGTAGTAGCCCTTCCCAAGTACCTCTGTGACTCGGTAGGGTCCTTTCCAGTTGGCTGCCAGCTTTCCTTTCCCGGGTCGAGTTGTTCCAATATCATTTCAGATTAAGATGAGATCATTCTCAGCGAAACCTCTTGGCACTACCCTTTGATTATATCTGGAAGCCATTCACCGCTTTAGTACTTCTTCTTTGATACGAGCTCTTTCTTGGATTTCCGGGAGTAGGTCGAGCTCTTCTCTTTGAAGTTGAGAGTTGGTTTGTTCATTGTAGTGGACTACTCGGTGAGATCCTTCTTCAACTTCTATTGAAATCATTGCCTCCACTCTGTATGCTAATCGAAATGGGGATTCGTTTGTAGTGGAATGTGGAGTTGTTCGATACGCCCATAGGACTTGTGGAAGTTCCTCAGCCCAAGCTCCCTTTGCTTCTTGTAATCTTCGTTTCAGCCCGGCCAATATGACTTTGTTGGCTGCCTCGGCCTGTCCATTGGCTTGGGGGTGTTCGACGGAAGTGAACTGGTGTTTTATATTCAAGTCGGCCACTAACTTTCTGAAGCCTGTATCTGTGAATTGGGTGCCATTGTCTGTGGTGATGGAGTATGGGACCCCAAATCTTGTAACGATGTTCCTATATAGGAATTTCCGGCTTCTTTGAGTAGTGGCATTGGCTAGGGGTTCTGCCTCGATCCATTTCGTGAAATAGTCTACCCCTACTATGAGGAATTTTACTTGTCCCGATTCTTGTGGGAAGGGTCCGAGAAGATCGAGTCCCCATTTTGCAAATGGCCAGGGTGAGGTCACACTAATGAGTTTTTCTGGCGGGGCGATGTGAAAGTTGGCATGCTTCTGACACGGTGGACATGTCTTTACAAATTCTGTAGCTTCCTTTCGTAGAGTTGGCCAATAGAATCCTGCTCGGAGTACCTTTTTGGTGAGAGCTTGCGCTCCGAGATGATTACCACAAATGCCACTGTGTACTTCCTCCAAAACTTCTTTTGTGTTGGAGGTCAGTACGTTTTTTAACAATGGTATTGAGATCCCTCTTTTGTATAGGATGTTATTTATGATAGTGTAGTACTGTGCCTCCCTTTTTAACCTTTTTGCCTCCTTTTCATCTGTGGGGAGCGCTTCTTGTTCATACCCTGGGCCGAGCTGTCTGACCCGGGATGTTCTATAGGTAAAGCGACCGACCTCTTCAGGTCAGGACAACCCGACCTTTTCTCAAAGAGCTCGGCCAAGTCACAGGAAAGCCCAAACAAAGGGCCCAAATAGAGGAACACGCCCCAAAATCCTGAGGAACACGCCCCAAAATCCTAAGACAGCCCAAGCCTACAGAGAGAAGGGCGGTTCCCTTAAAGATAAGATGACCTCACTTAAAGATAAGATAAGATAACTAACTTATTTTATCCGCAGGAGGCCACATCTCACCATTATAAATACACTGGAGCACCCAGGTATAACTCATACTCTGATTCTACTCAATACCTGTTTAATACCCATGCTAACTTAAGCATCGGAGCCTCTTGCAGGTACCCCCCACCCTCCGGTGACGAAAGATCAGCAGTGCAGCCAGTCCAACAAGTCGGACACGACAGCTCCGGCTGTCTCCCACCAGCCGAACACGTTAGTACCAACCAGTACCGAAGATCTCGTCCGAGATCGACCTTCAGTTTCAGGTAACCCTCGGAACATTGGTGTCGTTGCCGGGGAACCTAGAAGTCATCCCATTGACATGGCAGATGACCATGACAACGACCACGATTCAGGTCTGGAAGATAGAACGCCGCATAAAAACACGGACACAATACTCAAAGATACTCCAGAAACCAATGGAGACAAAAATTCATCAAATCCAGGAATAATAGAAGCACTTCAAAATCGATTAGAGCAACTCGAGAAAAAAGCCCAACATCAACGTGAAAAGGAAGAAGATCTACGCCGGGAGATAAGACAGCGCAGAGAACTAGAAGATAAGCTTGTAAAACTTGAAGCCGATCTTAAAACTAAAGCTACTCGATCATCCGCAGAAGATAGCTCTCAGAAAGATCAAGACCCATTCACCAGAGAAATTATGGAGACCAAAATTCCAAAAGATTTCAAGCTTCCGGATATGACTCTATATGACGGCACCTCGGACCCCAACCATCATCTCAGCAACTTCAGAAGTAGAATGTACCTCACAGATGCCTCAGATGCAGTCCGCTGCAAAGCCTTTCCAACAACTCTCACCAAGACAGCCATTAAATGGTTTGACAACCTACCTCCAAAATCCATCTCGAGTTTCGACGATCTGGCCAAGACGTTTCTGGCCCGATTCTCCATACAAAAGGACAATGCCAAACATGCACCTAGCCTCCTAGGGATCAAACAAGGAGATCGGGAGAGCCTTCGCAACTACATGGAAAGATTCAACAAAACATGCATGGACATACAAAGTCTACCAACAGAGGCTGCCATTATGGGCCTTATAAATGGCCTACGAGAAGTCTATATCAAAGAGATATCTTACATCCTTAGACGAAGTACAAGAACGGGCACAAAAATACATCAACATAGAGGAAAACTCTCGACTTGTCGAAGCCTCAAGGTTCGGCTCTACCTACCGAGATAAAGAATCCAAGAAAAAGGAAGATCGCTCCGGAGAGAAAATCAAAAAATATCATAACTATACTCCTCTTAGGGTATCCTTGGTAGATGTTTACAAAGAAGTCTGCCATACAGAGAAAATCCCTCCAGCTCGGCCACTTAAAGGCAAAAGAGGAGGAGGAAATCGGAATGAATACTGTGAGTATCACCGACTTTGAGGGCATTCCACCAACGAATGCTTCGACTTGAAAAACGTCATAGAAAAACTAGTAAGAGAAGGAAAGCTAGATCGATTTTTGGCCAATCGGGATGACGAACCAAGAAAAAGAAGAAGGGATGAGGATGTTGGACGATCTGAACGATCACCTCGTACACCGGAAAGACATGTTCACGTAATACACAGCGGATTTGCCGGAGGAGGAATCTCCAAATCATCCCGAAAGCGACACCTCAAAGAAGTATACCACGTCGAAGGAAAAAAGGAAGTCCCAGACATCCCAGCAATCACGTTTACCAAGGAAGACGCATCCAGAATCATCTCGGGACACGACGACCCCATGGTCATTACGATCATACTGGCAAACGCCAACCTTCACCGTACATTAATTGACCATGGAAGCTCTGTAGACATTTTATTCAAAACTGCCTTCGAGAAACTCGGTCTAGACGAAAAAGAGCTAAGAGCATACCCGAACAGCCTGTTCGGACTAGGAGATGCCCCAGTGCAACCGTTGGGATACGTATCGCTGCATACAACCTTCGGAAAGGGGAACCAGTCCCGAACACTCAAGATAGATTACATCGTGGTCGACGTAAGCTCAGCCTATAATGCCTTAATAGGTCGGACAACGTTAAATCAACTCGGCACAATAGTTTCAACCCCACATCTATGTATGAAATTCCCAACTACGGAAGGGATAGCTACGATAAAGGCAGATCAAAAAATGGCACGTCGTTGTTACAACGAAAGCCTAAACCTCCGAGGTGAAGGAGGAGAGTTCCACACAATCGAGCTCGGTGGAGTTCAGAGGCGAGAAGAATTCCGACCACAACCCGAAGGAGAAGTAGAAAGAATCCAGATCGGAGACACCTCGGACTAATGAGCCACAAATTGGCAATCTACCCAGGATCCCGGCTGGTACGACAAAGACGAAGAAAACTTGGACCAGAACGAGCTCAGGCTGTAGAAGAACAAGTACAAGCGCTATTTTAGGCCGGGTTCATAAGGGAAGTCAAATATCCACTATGGCTAGCAAATGTCGTCTTAGTGAAAAAGTCAAATTGGAAGTGGCGAATGTGCACCGACTACACCGACCTCAACAAAGCCTGCCCAAAAGACCCCTACCCACTCCCAAGCATCGACGCTCTAGTGGACGCTTCATCAGGATATAAGTATCTCTCATTCATGGACGCATATTCAGGGTACAACCAAATCCCCATGTATCCACCAGATCAAGAAAAAACCTCGTTCCTAACACCGAAAGCAAAATACTGTTACATCGTGATGCCTTTTGGTCTCAAGAACGCAGGAGCTACTTATCAAAGGCTAATGAATAAAGTTTTCTCAGATCACATCGGAAAAATCATGGAAGTTTATGTAGACGATATGTTGATAAAGACACAAAGTGAAGATACATTGTTATCCGACCTAACTCAAGTGTTTTCTACTATCAGGAAACACAACATGCGGCTCAATCCCGCAAAATGCACCTTCGCAGTAGAAGCCGATGAATTCTTGGGCTTCATGCTCACACAAAGGGGGATTGAAGCAAATCCAGACAAGTGTCGAGCCATACTCAACATGAAGAGCCCAACCTGTATCAAAGAGGTACAACAACTCAACGGGAGGTTAGCCGCTCTATCTCGATTCTTAGCAGGAGCTGCGATAAGATCTCTTCCCTTCTATGCTACTTTAAGAAAGGGAAAACAGTTCAAATGGACGACAGAATGTGAGCAAGCCTTCCTAGACTTCAAGGAGTTCTTAGGACGGCCACCTATCCTATCTCGGCCACGAGAAGGAGAACCGCTCATATTATATCTCGCAGTAGGGAGCCGGGCAATAGCCTCAGCACTAGTCAGAGAAGACGAACATGGGCAAAAACCCGTCTACTTCATTAGCAAAGCACTACAAGGATCCGAGCTGAACTACCAGCAAATAGAAAAGTTTGCCTACGCTATGATCCTCACATCCCGGCGGCTTCACCCATATTTCCAAGCGCATACCATTAAAGTCGAACCAAGCAACCCATAAAAGGAATATTGCAGAAAATAGATCTAGCAGGAAGAATCCTACAATGGGCAATCGAGTTGTCCGAATTCGACTTCCAATACGAGGCACGTACAGCAATCAAATCGCAACACCTGGCCGACTTCATTGCAGAATTTACAGACATCCCGAAAATCCCCATAGAATGGAACATATACGTAGACGGATCCTCGAATAAAACAGGAAGTAGTGCGGGTGTGATAATTGAGAGCAACCAAGGAACTCAACTTGAGCTCTCCCTTAAATTCGGATTCCCGGCCTCAAACAACCAGGCAGAATACGAAGCACTATTAGCTGGTCTAAAGCTGGCTAGGGAGGTTGGAGCTTGGAAGCTCAACATCTACAGTGACTCACAAGTCATCACCTGACAAATAACAGGAAACTACCAAGCCAAAGATCCGACCATGAAAAAATATTTGGATAAAACCAAAGAACAGCTCGGACAACTCGGGGAATATAGGATCCACCACATACCTCGTGAGCAAAATGCCCGAGCTGACGCCCTTTCAAAATTAGCCAGCACCAAACCAGGGGGCAACAACAGAAGCCTCATCCAGGAGGTATTACATAACCCGTCAATAGCGGAAGAAGAAAGAATCCTAACCATAATAGGTCGGGATCAAGGATGGATGACCCCCATAATAAACTACCTCAAAACAGAAGAACTCCCTACAGATGAAAAGGAGGCAAAGAGGCTAAAAAGGGAGGCACAGTACTACACTATCATAAACAACACGCTGTACAAAAGAGGGATATCAACACCTTTACTAAAATGCGTACCAACTTCCAACACAAAGGAAGTCTTGGAGGAAGTACATAGTGGCATTTGTGGAAATCATCTCGGAGCACAAGCTCTCACCAAAAAGGTACTCTGGGCGGGATTCTATTCTACAGGTAAAGCGACCGACCTCTTCAGGTCAGGACAACCCGACCTTTTCTCAAAGAGCTCGGCCAAGTCACAGGAAAGCCCAAACAAAGGGCCCAAATAGAGGAACACACCCCAAAATCCTAAGACGGCCCAAGCCTACAGAGAGAAGGGCGGTTCCCTTAAAGATAAGATGACCTCACTTAAAGATAAGATAAGATAACTAACTTATCTTATCCGTAGGAGGCCACATCTCACCATTATAAATACACTGGAGCACCCAGGTATAACTCATACTCTGATTCTACTCAATACCTATTTAATACCCATGCTAACTTAAGCATCGGAGTCTCTTGCAGGTACCCCCCACCCTCCGGTGACGAAGGATCAGCAGTGCAGCCAGTCCAACAAGTCGGACACGACAGCTCCGGCTGTCTTCCACCAGCCGGACACGTTAGCACCAACCAGTACCGAAGATCTCGTCCGAGATGGACCTCCAGTTTCAGGTAACCCTCGGAACACTTCTGTTTTGAGGTAGTTAATTATGGGGGTCATCCATCCTTGCTCCCGACCTATTATGGCTAGGATTTTTTCTTCTTCTGATATTGATGGATTTTGCAGTATTTCTTGGATGAGACTTCTATTGTTGCCCCCTGGTTTGGTGCTGGCTAGCTTTAAGAGTGCGTCAAATCGGGCATTTTGCTCGCGGGGTATGTGGTAAATCCTATATGCCCCGAGTTGTCCGAGCTGTTCTTTGGTTTTATCCAAATATTTTTTCATGGTAGGATCTTTGGCATGGTAGCTTCCCGCAATTTGCGAGGTGATGACTTGTGAGTCACTGTAGATGTTGAGTTTCTGAGCTCCAACTTCCCTAGCCAGCATCAAACCAGCTAATAATGCTTCATATTCCACTTGGTTGTTTGAGGCCGGGAATCCAAATTTCAGGGAAAGCTCAAGTTGGGTTCCTTGGTTGCTTTCGATTATCACACATGCACCACTTCCAGCTTTATTTAAGGAATCGTCCACGTATATGTTCCACTCTATGGGGATTTTCGTGGTATCTGTGAATTCTGCAATGAAGTCGGCTAGGTATTGTGATTTGATGGTTGTTTGTGCCTCGTACTGGAGGTCGAACTCGGACAACTCGATTGCCCACTATAGGATTCTTCCTGCTAGATCTGTTTTCTACAATATTCCTTTTATGGGCTGGTTGGTCCGAACTTTAATGGTGTGCGCTTGGAAGTACGGGCGACGTCGTCGAGATGCAAGTATCAGAGCGTAGGCGAACTTCTCTATTTTCTGGTAGTTCACCTCTGACCCCTGTAGTGCTTTACTAATGAAGTAGACGGGTTGTTGTCCCCCTTCGTCTTCTCTAATTAATGCTGAGGCTATTGCCGACTTCCTACTGCGAGGTACAGTATGAGTGGTTCTCCCTCTCGTGGTCGAGATAGGATGGGGGGCTGTCCCAAGAATTCTTTAAAGTCTCGGAAGGCTTGCTCCCATTCCGTTGTCCACTCGAAGTTCTTTCCCTTCCTTAAGGTAGCGTAGAAGGGGAGGGACTTTATTGCTGACCCTGCTAGGAATCTGGACAAGGCTGCTAATCTCCCATTGAGTTGTTGTACCTCTTTGACGCGGGTTGGGCTTTTCATGTGAGTATGACCTGACATTTATCTGGATTTGCTTCGATTCCTCTTTGTGTGAGCATAAAGCCCAAAAATTTACCTGCTTCTACTGCGAAGGTGCATTTAGCCGGGTTGAGTCGCATGTTGTGCTTTCGTATGGTGTCGAACACTTGAACCAAGTCGGTTAGTAATGTTTCCTCACTTTGTGTCTTTATCAACATGTCGTCCACATAGACCTCCATGATTTTTCCGATGTGGTTTGAGAAGACTTTATTCATTAGCCTTTGATAAGTGGCTCCCGCATTTTTAAGGCCAAAAGGCATTACGATGTAGCAATAATTCACTTTTGGTGTGAGAAATGAGGTTTTTTCTTGATCCAGTGGATACATTGGGATCTAGTTGTACCCGGAGTATACGTCCATGAACGAGAGATACTTATATCCTGATGAGGCATCTACTAGAGCGTCGATGCTTGGGAGTGGATAAGGGTCTTTTGGGCAGGCTTTGTTGAGGTCGGTGTAGTCAGTGCACATTCGCCACTTCCCATTTGACTTTTTCACCAAGACAACATTTGCTAGCCATAGTGGGTATTTAACTTCTCTTATGAATCCTGCCTCTAGTAGTGCTTGTACTTGTTCTTCTACAGCCTGGGACTATTCTGGCTCGAGTTTTCTTCGTCTTTGTTGTACCGGCCGAGATCCCGGGTAGACTGCCAGCTTGTGGCTCATTAGTTTGGGATCTATGCCTGGCATGTCGGCAGCTTTCCATGCGAAGAGATCAACATTATCTCGTAGGAACTGTATTAGTGATTCTTTTGCGTCTCCTTTCAGGATCGTGCCAATATTAGTTGTTTTGTCCGAGGTATCTCCGATCTGAACTCTTTCTATTTCTCCTTCAGGTCGTGGGCGGAGTTCTTCTCGTCTCTGATCTCCGCCGAGTTTGATTGTGTGGAACTCTCCTCCTTCGCCTCGGAGATTTAGACTTTCGTTATGACAGCGACGCGCCATTTTTTGATCTGCTTTTATTGTAGCTATCCCTTCTGTAGTTGGGAATTTCATACATAGATGTGGAGTTGA
This sequence comes from Arachis stenosperma, assembly GCF_014773155.1. Lineage (NCBI taxonomy): Eukaryota > Viridiplantae > Streptophyta > Magnoliopsida > Fabales > Fabaceae > Arachis > Arachis stenosperma. Next base: position 51,179,393 of record NC_080378.1, on the reverse strand, counting down.
AACTATTGCTCCGAGTTGATTTAACGTCGTACGACCTATTAAGGCATTGTAGGCTGAGCTTACATCGACCACGATATAGTCTATCTTAAGTGTTCTGGATTGGTTCCCCTTTCCAAAGATTGTGTGTAACGATACGTATCCTAGTGGCTGTACTGGGGTGTCCTCAAGTCCGAACAGGCTGTTCGGGTATGCTTTTAGCTCTTTTTCTTCTAGGCCGAGCTTGTCGAAGGCAGTTTTGAATAGAATGTCGGTGGAGCTTCCTTGATCAATTAATGTATGGTGGAGGTTGGCGTTTGCCAATATAATTGTGATGACCATGGGGACGTCGTGTCCTGAGATGATTCCGGATGCATCTTCTTTGGTAAACGTGATCGCTGGGATGTCTGGCATTTTTTTCTTGCCTTCGACGTGGTATACTTCTTTGAGTTGTCGCTTGCGGGATGACTTGGAGATTCCTCCTCCAGCAAATCCGCCGTGTATCACATGAACATGTCTTTCCGGTGTGCTGGGTGATCGTTCAGATTGTCCGACATCTTCATCCCTTCTTCTTTTTCTTGGTTTTTTGTCCCGATTGGCCAGGAACCGATCTAGTTTTCCTTCCTTAACTAATTTCTCTATGACATTTTTCAAGTCAAAGCATTCGTTGGTGGAATGTCCTCGGACTCGATGATACTCATAGTATTCGTTCCGATTTCCTCCTCCCCTTTTGCCTTTAAGTGGCCAAGATATGGGTATTTTTTCCGTATGGCAGACTTCTTTGTAAATATCTACCAAGGATACCCTAAGAGGGGTGTAGTTATGATATTTTTTGATTTTTTCTCCGGAGCGATCTTCTTTTTTCTTGGATTCTTTATCTCGGTAGGCAGAACCGAACCTCGAGGCTTCGCCAAGTCGAGAATTTTCCTCCATGTTGATGTACTTCTGCGCCCTTTCTTGTACTTTATCTAGGGATGTCGGGTACCTCTTTGATATAGATTGGCTAAATGGTCCTTCTCGTAGGCCATTTCTGAGGCCCATGATGGCAGCTTCTGTTGGTAGACTTTGTATGTCCATGCATGTTTTGTTGAATCTTTCCATGTAGTTGCGAAGACTCTCCCGATCTCCTTGCTTGATCCCTAGTAGGCTGGGTGCATGTTTGGTTTTGTCCTTTTGTATGGAAAATCGGGCCAGAAATTTTTTGGCCAGGTCGTCGAAACTCGAAATGGATTTTGGAGGTAGGTTGTCAAACCATCTAATGGCTGTCTTGGTAAGAGTTATTGGAAAGGCTTTGCAGCGAACTGCATCTGAGGCATCAGTGAGGTACATTCTACTTCTGAAGTTGCTGAGATGGTGGTTGGGGTCCGAGGTGCCGTCATATAGAGTCATGTCCGGAAGTTTGAAATCTTTTGGGATTTTGGTCTTCATAATTTCCCTGGTGAATGGATCTCGATCTTTCTGAGAGCTATCCTCTGTGGAGGGTCGAGTAGCTTTAGTTTTGAGATCAGCTTCGAGTTTCATAAGCTTATCTTCTAATTCTCGGTGCCGTCTTATTTCCCGACGTAGATCCTCTTCGTTTCGCGTTGATGTTGGTCTTCTTCCTCAAGTTGCTTCAATCGATTTTGAAGTGCTTCTATCGCCCCTGGATTTATTGAATTTGTGTCCCCATTGGATTCCGGAGTATTTTTAAGTATAGCATCCGTGTTCTTGTGTGGCGTTCTATCTTCCAAACCTGTGTCGTGGTCGTTGTCATGGTCCAAGCTTATGGTGGTCCAAGCTTTGTATTGAAGGTCGAATTCAGACAGTTCGACTTCCCATTGCAAGATTCTGCCTGCCAAGTCTGTTTTCTGTAAGATCCCTTTTACGGGCTGGTTGGTCCGAACTTTAATGGTGTGAGACTGAAAATATGGGCGAAGTCATCGAGATGTTATTATGAGAGCATACGCGAACTTTTCTATTTTCTGGTAGTTTAGCTCGGATCCTTATAATGCTTTGCTGATAAAGTATATGGGTTGTTGCCCACTGTTGTCTTCTCAGACCAGTGCTGAGGCTATTGCCCGATTTCCCACCGCGAGGTACAATATGAGTGGTTCTCCTTCTTGTGGCCTACTTAGTATAGGTGGCCGTCCCAGGAATCTTTTGAAGTCTTGGAAGGCTTGCTCGTATTCTGCTGTCCATTCAAACTCCTTTCCCTTCCTTAGAGTGGCGTAGAAGGGGAGAGATCTTATTACTAATCCGGCCAGGAATCTGGACAAGGCTGCCAACCTTCCGTTGAGTTGTTGTACCTCTTTGACACAAGTCGGACTTTTTATGTTGAGTACGGCCCTGCACTTGTCCGGGTTTGCCTCGATTCCTCTCTGTGTGATCATAAAACCCAAGAATTTACCAGCTTCTACTGCGAAGGTACACTTTGCGGGATTGAGTCGCATGTCGTGTCATCTTATGGTGTTGAATACTTGTGTTAGGTCGGATAATAACATCTCTTCGTTTTGTGTCTTTACTAACATGTCGTCTATGTAGACTTCCATGATCTTTCCGATGTGATTCGAAAAAACTTTGTTCATTAATCTTTGGTAAGTGGCTCCCGCATTTTTAAGACCGAAGGGCATAATAATGTAGCCGTAATTTGCCTTTGGGGTTAAGAATGAGGTTTTTTCTTGGTCGGGTGGGTACATTGGAATTTGCTTATATCCTGAGTATGCATCAATGAAGGAGATGTATTTGTATCCGGAGGAGGCATCTACCAGAGTGTCGATGTTTGGGAGTGGATAAGGATCTTTTGGGCAAGCTTTGTTGAGATCGGTATAGTCAGTGCACATTCTCCACTTCCCGTTTGACTTTTTTACCAATACGACATTAGCAAGCCATAGCGGGTATTTGACTTCTCTTATGAAACCTGCCTCCAGTAGAGCTCGTACCTGTTCTTCCACAGCTTGAGAGCGTTCTGGTCCTAGCTTTCTACGCCTTTGTTGTATCGGCCGAGATCCTGGATAGACTGCTAGCTTGTGGCACATTAATTTGGGATCTATGCCTGGCATATTTGCGGCTTTCCACACAAAGAGGTCGGCATTGTCTCATAGAAACTGTATAAGTGATTCTTTTATGTCTCCTTTTAGGAGTGTGCCAATATTGGTTGTTTGGTCTGGGGTATCCCCAATCTGGACTTTCTCTATTTCTCCTTCAGGTTGCGGGCGGAGCTCTTCCCGCCTCTGAACTCTACCGAGCTCAATTGTGTGAAATTATTCTCCTCTGCCTCTGAGGTTTAGACTTTCGTTGTAACAGCGGCGCGCCATCTTCTTATCTGCCTTTATCGTGGCTATTCCTCCTGTAGTTGGGAACTTCATGCATAGATGTGGAGTCGAGACTATTGCGCCGAGCTGATTTAACGTTGTCCGGCCTATTAAGGCATTTTAGGATGAACATACGTCGACTACGATGTAATCTATTTTGAGTGTTCTTGACAGACTTCCTTTTCCAAAAGTTGTGTGGAGCGGAATGTATCCCATCGGTTGAACTGGGGTATCTCCTAGCCCGAACAGGCTGTCCGGATATGCTTTGAGTTCTTTTTCTTCCAAGCCGAGTTTGTTGAAAGCAGTTTTGAATAAGATATAGGCGGAGGTCCCCTGGTCTATCAACGTGCGGTGAAGATTTGCGTTTTCCAGTATAATAGTGATGACCATGGGATCGTCATGCCCTGATGCGACACCGGATGCGTCTTCCTTCGAAAAAGTGATTACCGGGATGTCGGGTGCTTCTTCCTTTCCTATGACGTGATATACGTCTTTGAGATGTCTTTTGCAAGATGATTTGGAGATTCCTCCCCTGACAAATCCACCGTGTATCATGTGGACATGTCTTTCTGGCGTTTGAGATGATCGCGCGGTTGGTCCGACATCTTCTGCTCTTCTTCTTTTTCTTTGTTCATCATCATGGGTGGCCAGATATCGATCTAGCTTTCTTTCTCGTACGAGCTTTTCTATGACATTTTTTAAGTCGAAACACTCATTGGTGGAGTGCCCGCGGATTCGATGGTATTCACAATATTCAGCTCGGTTTCCTCCTCCTTTTTTGCCTTTAAGTAGTCGAGCTGGTGGTATTTTTTTCGTGTTGCAAACCTCTCTGTATACATCCACAAGAAACACTCGAAGAGGGGTGTAATTGTGGTATTTTTAATTTTCTCTCCATGTCGATCTTCCTTCTTTCTGGAATCTTTGTCTTTATCCCGGGGGGTGAACCCGGCCTTCGAGGTCTCTCCTAATCGGGAGTTTTCCTCCATGTTGATGTACTTTTCCGCTCGTTCCTGCACCTCGTTTAGAGATGTGTGGTACTTTTTTGATATAGATTGACTAAAGGGCCCTTCTCGCAAGCCATTAATGAGGCCCATAATAGCGGCTTCTGTTGGCAGGTTCTGTATATCCATACATGTCTTGTTGAATGTCTCCATGTAGTTGCGCAGGGTTTCCGTTCTCCTTGCCTGATTCCTAGTAAGCTCGGAGCATGTTTAGTTTTGTCCTTTTGGATGGAGAATCTGGCCGGGAATTTCTTAGTCATGTCGTCGAAACTTGAGATGGACCTAGAAGGGAGATTATCGAACCATCTAATTGTTGTTTTTGTTAAAGTAGTTGGAAAGGCTTTGCAACGAACTGCATCTGAGGCGTCAGTGAGATACATTCTGCTTCTGAAGTTGCTGAGATGATGGCTGGGATCTGTAGTGCCGTCGTATAAGGTCATGTCTGGGAGTTTAAAGTCCTTTGAGATTTTCGTCTTCATGATCTCCTTGGTGAATGGATCTTGCTCTTTGCGATTGCTATCTTCAGGAGTGGATCGGCTGGCTTTCGTCTTGATATCGGCCTCAAGTTTTAGGAGTTTGTTCTCTAATTCCCAGCGTCGCCTTATTTCCTTTTGTAGGTCCTTCTCGGCCTCTCGTTGGAGTAGGGCTTCTTCCTCAAGTTATTTTAACCAATCTTGAAATGCATCTATGGTTCCCTCGTTTGGGGAGTCATTCTTGTTGTTGTTTTGGGAAGTATCTTTTGGTGTGGTGTCCGCATTTTTATGCGGTGTTCTTTCCTCTAGATCTGAGGTGTGATCGTTGTCATGGTCATTTGCCATGGTGGTGGAATGACTTCCAAGTTCCCCGGCAATGGTGCCAATGTTCCGAGGGTTACCTGAAACTGTAGGTCGATCTCAGACGAGATCTTCTATGCTGGTCGGAGCTGTGGAGTCCAATCTGATGGAATGTTCCGAGGGTTACCTGAAAGTATAGGTCAATCTCAGACGAGATCTTCTTTGCTGGTCGGAGCTGTGGAGTCCGATCTGATGGACTTGGTGGTGGTGCTGATCCTTCGTCCCCGGAGGGTAGGGGGTACCTGCAAGGGACTCCGATGCTTAAGTTAGCAAGGATATTAAGCAGGTAATGAGTAGAATCAGAGTATGAGTTATACTTGGGTGCTCCAGTGTATTTAGAAGGGTGTAGAGTGACCTTTGCAGATAAGATAAGTTAGTTATCTTATCTTTTATCTTTATCTTTCATGGGAACCGCCCTTATCTCTATAGGCTTGGGCTGCCTTTGGATTGGGGTCGTGTTCCTCTATTTGGGCCCTTTATTGGGCTTTCCTGCGATTTGGCCAAGCTCTTTGAGAGGAGGTTGGTTTGTCCTGACCTGAAGAGGTCGGTCGCTTTGTCTGTAGAACATCCCGGGTCGGACAGCTCGACCCAGGGTATGAATAGTCCCCCTGCTCAAGCTCAGTCCTCCTTTGGAGGTAGAGTCTTAGTTTTTCGAACCTTCTCGGGTGGAGCTGAACTCGAGCATTTTGTCAACTTCATCTTCATAGAGTTCCTTTTTGAATGTGGAATGTTTCGCTTCCTCTGAGAGCGCTGATGAGCGTATAATTTATACGCTTTTTGGCATTGTTTTTAGGTAGTTTTTAGTAGGATCTAGCTACTTTTAGGGATGTTTTCATTAGTTTTTATGCTAAATTTACATTTCTAGACTTTACTATGAGTTTGTGTATTTTTCTGTGATTTCAAGTATTTTCTGGCTGAAATTGAGGTACCTGAGCAAAACTCTAATAGAATGCTAACAAAGGACTGCTGATGCTGTTGGATTCTGACCTCTCTGCACTCGAAATGGATTTTATGGAGCTACAGAAATTCAAATGGCACGCTCTCAACAGCGTTGAAAAGTAGAAATCCAGAGCTTTCCAGAAATATATAATAGTCCATACTTTATTCGAGATTAGATGACATAAAATGGCGCTCAACGCCAGTTCCATGTTGCATTTTGGAGTCAAACGCCAAAAACACGTCACGAACCAGAGTTGAACGCCAAAAATATGTTACAACTTGGCGTTCAACTCCAAAAGAAGCCCTTGCACGTGTAAAGCTCAAGCTCAGCCCAAGCACACACAAAGTGGGCCCCGGAAGTGGATTTCTGCATCAATTACTTACTTCTGTAAACCCTAGTAGCTAGTCTAGTATAAATAGGACACTTTACTATTGTATTAGACATCTATGGTCTCAGTTTTATTCTATTATTCATCTTAGGAGACTATTGATCATTCATGGGGGCTGGCCATTCGGCCATGCCTGGACCTTCATCACTTATGTATTTTCAACGGTGGAGTTTCTACACACCATAGATTAAGGGTGTGGAGCTCTGCTGTACCTCAAGTTTTAATGCAATTACTACTATTTTCTCTTCAATTCAGTTTATTTCTGTTCTAAGATATTCGTTGCACTTCACAATGACGAATGTGATGATCCATGACATTCATCATCATTCTCACATATGAACGCATGACTGACAACCACTTCCGTTCTACCTTAGACCGAATGCATATCTCTTGGATTCCTTAATCAGAATCTTCGTGGTATAAGCTAGAATTGATGGCAGCATTCATGAGAATCTAGAAAGTCTAAACCTTGTCTGTTGTATTTCGAGTAGGATTCAGGGATTGAATGACTGTGATGAGCTTCAAACTCGCGATTGTTGGGCGTGATGACAAACGCAAAAGAATTAATGGATTCTATTCCAGCATGATCGAGAACCGACAGATGATTAGCCGTGCTGTGACAGAGCATTTGGACCTTTTTTACTGAGAGGATGGGATGTAGCCATTGATAACGGTGATGCTCTACATACAGCTTGCCATGAAAAGGAGTAAGAAGGATTGGATGAAGGCAGTAGGAAAGCAGAGATTCAAAAGGAGCACAGCATCTTCATACGCCTATCTGAAATTCCCATCAATGATTTACATAAGTATTTCTATCTTTATTTTCTGTTTATTTATTATTATTATTCGAAAACTCCATAGCCAATTATTATCCGCCTAATTGGGATTTACAAGATGACCATAGCTTGCTTCATACCAACAATCTCCGTGGGATCGACCCTTACTCACGTAAGGTTTATTACTTGGACAATCCAGTGCACTTGTTGGTTAGTTGTGAAGAGTTGTGACAAAGTGTGATTCACGTTTGAGAGCGCTACCAAGTTTATTGGCGCCATTGTTGATGATCACAATTTCGTGCACCAAGTTTTTGGCGCCGTTGCCGGGGATTATTTGAATCACAATTACGTGCAACAACAGCACCAAGTTTTTCTGATCCGACAACAGCACCAAGTTTTTGGCGCCATTGCCGGGGATTTTTCGAGTTTGGACAACTGACGGTTCATCTTGTTGCTCAGATTAGGTAATTTTCTTTTTGTTTTATTTTCAAGAATTTTTCAAAAAAATCTTTCAAAAATTTCTCATCTGTTTTCGAAAATTATTCTAAATTTTTAAAGAATGAATTCTAGTGTTTCATGAAGCATGTTGTAGCCTGGTTGGCTGTAAAGCCATGTCTAAATTCTTTTGAACTGAGGCTTCCTCTTCACATGCTTTAACTATGTATTCTAAAGCTTGGCTGGCTATTAAGCCATGTCCAATTTCTGGACCGGAGCTTTAGACTAACATTGAAAGATTCCTGTAATTCTTATTAAAAATTTTGAATTTCTTATTTTATTTTTCCTATATGTTTTCGAAAAAAATATACAAAAATCCAAAATAAATTTTCATAATATCATAAAAACCAAAAATATTTTGTGATTCTTGTTTGAGTCTTGTGTCATGTTTTAAGTTTAGCGTCAATTGCATATTCATCTTGTTCTTGCATTTTTCGAAAATTCATGCATTCATAGTGTTCTTCATGATCTTCAAGTTGTTCTTGGTAAGTCTTCTTGTTTGATCTTTAAATTTTCTTGTTTTGTGTTTTATGATGTTTTTCATGTGCATTTTTGCATTCATAGTGTCTAAACATGAAGGATTTCTAAGTTTGGTGTCTTGCATGTTTTCTTTGCATCAAAATTTTTTCAAAAATATGTTATTGATGTTCATCATGATCTTCAAAGTGTTCTTGGTGTTCATCTTGACATTCATAGTGTTCTTGCATACATCATGTGTTTTGATTTATAATTTTCATGTTGTGAGTCATTTTTGTTATTTTTCTTTCTCATCATTAAAAACTCAAAAATAAAAAATATCTTTTCCTTATTTCTCTCAAAAATTTCGAAATTTTGGATTGACTTAGTCAAAAATTTTTAAAATTAGTTATTTCTTGTTAGTCAAGTCAAAATTTCAATTTTAAAAAAATCTTATCTTTTCAAAATCTTTTTCAAAAATCAAATCTTTTTCATTTTTTTTATTATTTTCAAAATTTTTAAAATTTATTTTCAAAATATTTTTCTTATCTTTATCTCAAAATTGAAACTTTACTAACAATTAATGTGATTGATTCAAAAATTTGAAGATTGTTACTTTCTTGTTAAGAAAGGTTCAATCTTTAAATTCTAAAATCATATCTTTTAGTTTCTTGTTAGTCAAGTAATCAATTTTAATTTTAAAAATTAAATCTTTTCCAACCATTCTTTATTATCATATCTTTTTCAAAATTTTATCTTTTTCTAAAATTTGATTTCAAAATATCTTCTTATCTTCTTATCTTTTCAAATTTGATTTTCAAATCTTTTTCAACTAACTAATTGATTTTTTTTGTTTGTTTCTTATCTTTTTCAAAACCACCTAACTACTTTTCCCTCTCTAATTTTCGAAAATTTCTCCTTCCTTTTCAAAATTCTTTTAATTAATTAATTATTTTAAATTTTAATTTTAATTTTATTTCACCTTTAATTTTCGAAAATCATTAACTCCTTTTCAAAAATTATTTTTGAAAACTTCTCTCTCTCATCTTATTCTATTTATTTATTCATTTACTAACACTTCTCTTCATCTCAAATCTCTGCTCCTATCCTCACCATTGTGTTTGGATTATTCATTCTTCTTCACTCTTATTCCCTTTCTTCTTCTACTAACATAAAGGAATCTCTATATTGTGACATAGAGGATTCCTCTTCCTTTTCTGTTCTCTTCTTTCTCATATGAGCAGGAACAAGGAAAAAGGAATTCTTGTTGAAGCTGATCCTGAACCTGAAAGGACTCTGAAGAGGAAACTAAGAGAAGCTAAATTACAACAATCCAGAGACAGCCTTACTGAAATTTTCGAACAAGAAAAGGATATGGCAGCCGAACCCAACAACAATAATGCAAGGAGGATGCTTGGTGATTATACTACACCTACTTCCAAGTTTGATGGAAGAAGCATCTCAATTTCTGCCATTGGAGCAAACAATTTTGAGCTGAAACCTCAACTAGTTGCTCTAATGCAACAAAACTGCAAGTTTTATTGACTTTCATCAGAAGATCCCTACCAGTTTTTAACTGAGTTCTTGCAGATTTGTGAGACTGTTAAGACTAATGGAGTAGATCCTGAAGTCTACAGGCTCATGCTTTTCCCTTTTGCTATAAGAGACAGAGCTAGAACATGGTTGGACTCACAACCTATGGACAGCCTGGACTCTTGGGATAAGCTGGTCACGGCCTTCTTGGTTAAATTCTTTCCTCTTCAAAAGCTGAGCAAGCTTAGAGTGGATGTTCAGACCTTCAAGCAAAAAGATGGTGAATCCCTCTATGAAGCTTGGGAAAGATATAAGCAGATGACCAAAAAGTGTCCTTCTGATATGATTTCAGAATGGACCATGATAGATATATTCTATTATGGTCTATCTGAGTTCTCTAAGATATCACTGGACCATTCTGCAGGTGGATCCATTCACCTAAAGAAAACGCCTGCAGAAGCTCAGGAACTTATTGAAATGGTTGCAAATAACCAATTCATGTACACTTTTGAGAGGAATTCCCTGAATAATGGGACGCCTCAGAGGAAGGGAGTTCTTGAAATTGATGCTCTGAATGCCATATTGGCTAAGAACAAAATGTTGACTCAGCAAGTTAAAATGATTTCTCAAAGTCTGAATGGATGGCAAAATGCGTCCAATAGTACTAAAGAGGCATCTTTTGAAGAAAAAGCTTATGATCGTAAAAACCCTGCAATGGCAGAGGTAAATTACATGGGTGAACCTTATGGAAACACCTATAATTCTTCATGGAGAAATCATCCAAATTTCTCATGGAAGGATCAACAAAATCCGCAACAAGGCTTTAATAATGGTGGAAGAAACAGGTTTAGCAATGGCAAGCCTTTTCTATCATCTTCTCAGCAACAGACAGAGAATTCTGAGCAGATCACCTCTAACTTAGCAAATATAGTCTCTGATTTGTCTAAGGCCACTTTAAGCTTCATGAGTGAAACAAGGTCCTCCATTAGAAATTTGGAGGCACAAGTGGGCCAGCTGAGTAAGAAAGTCACTGAAACTCCTCCTAGTACTCTCCCAAGCAATACAAAAGAGAATCCAAAGAGAGAGTGCAAGGCCATTGATATAGTCAATATGGCCGAATGCAAGGAGGAAGGGGAGGACGTGAATCCCAATGAGGAAGACCTCATGGGACGTCTCCCAACCAAGAAGGAGTTCCCTATTAAGAACCCAAAGGAATCTGAGGCTCATATAGAGACCATAGAGATTCCATTAAACCTCATTCTGCCATTCATGAGCTCTGAAGACTATTCTTCCTCTGAAGATGATGAAGATGTAACTGGAGAGCAAGTTGCCCAATATCTAGGAGCTATCATGAAGCTTTGCCAAGTTGTTTGGTAATGAGACTTAGGAAGGTGAACCTCCCTTGCTCATTGGTGAACTAGATACATGGGTTCAGCAAACTTTGCCTCAAAAGAAACAAAATCCTAGTAAATTCTTAATACTCTGTACCATAGGCACCATGACCTTTGAAAAGGCTCTGTGTGACCTAGGGTCAGGCATAAATCTTATGCCACTCTCTGTAATGGAGAAGTTGGGGATCATTGAGGTACAGCCTGCCATATTTTCATTACAAATGGCAGACAAGTCAGTAAGACAAGCTTATGGATTGGTAGAGGACGTGTTGGTAAAGGTTGAAGGCCTTTACATCCCTGCTGATTTCATAATCTTAGACACTAAGAAGGAGGAGGATGAATGCATCATCCTTGGAAGACCCTTCCTAGCCACAGCAGGAGTTGTGATAGATATTAATAGAGGAGAATTAGTCCTTCAATTGAATGGGGACTACTTTGTGCTTAAGACCCAAGGGTGTTCTTCTGTAAACATGGAGATGAAGCATGAAAAGCTTCTCTCAATACAGAGTCAAACAAAGCCCCCACCATCAAACTCTAAGTTTGGTGTTGGGAGGCCACAACCAAACACTATGTTTGGTATTGAATCCCAACATCCAAACTCTAAGTTTGGTATTGGGAGTCTACAACATTGACCTGATCACCTGTGTGGCTCCATGAGAGCCCACTGTCAAGCTATTGACATTAAAGAAGCACTTATTGGGAGGCAACCCAATTTTTATTTATCTAATTTTATTTCTCTTTTTATTGTTCTTTTATGTTTTATTAGGTTCATGATCATGTGGAGTCACGAAAAAAAATACTAAAATTAAAAACAGAATCAAAAACAGCAGAAGAAAAATCACACCCTGGAGGAAGGACTTACTGGCGTTTAAACGCCAGTAAGTAGCATCTGGCTGGTGTTCAACGCCAGAACAGAGTATGGATCTGGCGTTGAACGCCAAAAACAAGCAACATCCTGGCGTTCAAACGCCAAGAATACACCCTGAGGAGAGCTGGCGCTGAACGCCAGAAACAAGCATGAAACTGGCGTTCAATGCCAGAAACATGCTACAGATGGGCGCTGAACGCCCAAAACAAGCATAAATCCAGCATTCAAATGCCAGAATTGCATGCAAGGCATTTCACACGCCTAATTGGTGCAGGGTTGTTAAATCCTTGACACCACAGGATCTGTGGACCCCACAGGATCATCTCAGGATCTGTGGATCCCATAGGATCCCCACCTACCTCAACTCACCTTCTCTCCTCTTCACACAATCCATAACACTCTTCCCCAAAAACCCTTCACCAATCACCTCAATCTCTCTTCCCCATCACCTCTTCACCACTCACATCCTTCCACTCTTCCCCATAAACCCCACCTACCTTTAAAATTCAAAATCATTTTCCCACCCAACCCACCCAATATGGCCGAACCTACTCTATAACGACCCAACTTCCAGAACGTCATGATCGTACCCAAAAGTAAGGCGTTACCAACCTGCTTTCCTTTATTAACTATTTACTATTGAGCCTTTAGTTCGATATCGCAATTTAGTTTTAGTAAAAATACCAGAAAATTTTGTTTTTATTTATCAAATCATATAGCAAGCATCACCAAGTAATAATAATCACATAATTATTAATAATAATATCTGTCATACAAAGGATTTCAAATAAAACTCACATACAAATCCTATCCCTCAGCATAAAATAAAAACCAAAGTAACAAGGGCGAGGGAAATTCTATGGAAATAACTCAAGTCATAAACTTAACTCATAAATAAGATCTATAATCGCCTGCAGCTTCAAACGGAGTCTTCAAACCTGTGTCACTGAAAAGGTGGAGGATTTTTGGGGTGAGAACAAACCACACGTTCTCAGTAGGGAATGAGAATGCCGTAAAAGTAATGAAATAGAAATGCAAATAATTAACATACTCGAGGAAACTATATTTTTATCAAAACTCTTTGAAAATACTACTCTTGGTTTTACTTTACTAATTGTTTACCTCTTTCAAAAAATCTAAGCTCAAAACAAATTCTAAAATATAAAACTGATCACTTTAAACATTTTTCAACCACATAGTTAATTTTCAATCACAACGTCAATTCTTAATCATCATCATACATTCACCAACTAATAGCACTAACAAGAGATTCAATTCAACACACAAACAAGTCACAGCAAGGCAGACAGCACAATCACAGAGAAGTACAACGAGCAAACCCAATCAAATGCAAATGCACACACAAGGATGATGCATGTCTAGCCCTAGTGCAGGTAATGAGCTCATTTGTCGGTTACATACCCGCTCCCGACGTTACCCGGAGTCCTCTGACCAGGTAAGGCTTCCCTGTTGGCAACGCCCCTCGCAAGAGTCCTTTGACTTGTGAGGCAAACCACTGCAAGAGTCCTTTGACTTGCAGGGCGGCACTAGCAACCCACTGCAAGAGTCCTTTGACTTGCATGGCGGAGCTAGTTAACTTATATCTGCCCAACACACTCACTGTAAGAGTCCTTTGACTTACAGGAGCACACACACTCTCACTGTAAGAGTCCTTTGACTTACAGGAGTATATGCTAGTTGTGTTTTCTCGATACCTCTGTAAGAGTCCTCTGACTTACAGAATAGCATTATAGCTAAGTATCCCAGGGAAGCGCTCTTAGTGGTCGTACCACCATCTATCTGACTGCCTTCACGCAGCAGATCATCACATAAACATCTCAGGAGTTGCCATAATGCAACAAATGAATAAACACATCTCTTGGGTTGCCTCAAGCAACAAATGACCTTTCAACAGGTCGTCTGCTTTTTATTCTCTTTTATAATCATAAATACGCAAGCGGGACAAAACCCACGTCCTTGCCAACAATCTCATAAACTAAATACCTTTCCTCAAAAGAATCTGTGTAATTATCATCATAAGTTATCATTCTCATTACTCATTTCTAGTTACATAATCTTACACAACATCTCTCTCTTTATTCAATCATGTTGTACAAACCTTACGACTTCCACTTTTGTAACCTCTTAACTCAAACCAATTTTAAAACCACTTTCTAGTTTAATTTTCTTTCAAAAGACTCAAGAAAATCATTTATTTTAAATTCGCTAAATACTTTTCAAAACATCACCCTCTTACTAAAAGTAACCAAATAAAACTCTTTTTCAAGTTTACCAACTTCTCAAGGACTCAAAAGAAACTATCTTTCTTTACCATTCAAGTTCAAATATTACATATTCATTAAGTTTCTAAAAAGTAATCCTTTATTTCAAACCCCAAGCATAACTCTTTTCATGTTGAATAAATCTCAAAACATAACTTCTTTTATAAACAATTCAAACGTGAACATAAACTTTGGTAATTCAAACACAAAATAATATAATTCTTTTCTTACCTAAATAAAATTGTTTTCATAATAAATTCAGCCCATACATAATACTGTAATCAATAGATAAAACTTAAATAACATAACTTTCCAAATTCAAACCTTCTAAAATAACTTTTACAAGTAAAACCTCAGATTTTACAAAATTCCGGCAGCACTTCCCCTAAAACTCGGGCTTAGCCACCCTTACGGGTTCCTCTTTCTCAACAAATCTCCAATTCTTTTATCAGCAGTTATCACAACAGAAGCTCAATAATCATCTCAACATAAATCAGTTTGAAAACCAACATCCTAACATTAATTAAAATCAGAGTTTCTATAAACCATTCTTTAAAAATAAACCAGTCCACCTTCAAGAATTCATAACTAATATCCAAAACAATAACTTTTCATATTTCTAGTTATTTTTAAAGTTGTTTAGTTATTAACAAAGTTACCATTTCATTCTAAAGATCATATTTTAAGAAAATAGTCTAGTGGTCAACCTTCAATTCTTTAACCGTCCTCAAAATCAACTCTAATTAGACTTAAATCAACAATAATAACCAACTTGGCATAATCAACTAAAATCAGAATTTCCAGCAATTCTAAAATAATCAGAAAAACCCATAACAATCACGGCCTTAAATCAAAGTAAACCTCATCAGTTAATTACTCACGGCAACGAAGCCATTCAATATCACAGCCATAACCTGAACTCAGTTCACATCCGCATCCAACTTCAATTATAACTCAGAATAATTACCACAACTAACTTTTCTCAAATACATTTCATTCAATAATTACATCATCATATTTCAATTTAATAAGTAACATTAAATGAATCACCACTTGCAGCCACATTTCAACCTGTTCCAACCCATCACAAGTCTATTTCACAGCCATTCCAATATATTAAAATTCCAATTCAATATCAAATAATTCAAAATAACTCATTCAAGATCAGAATCTCAGCCAATCCATCACAAAGATCAGTAATTCAAAATACAATTCACAACCAGATTTCAGCCAACTCAGCGATATCACATAAGATCAGAATTTCCAACAAATCCATCAAAAATTAGAAAACTATTATCAAGTACAACTTCAAACACTCACAACAACAAAACCCAAAGACATTCACAGCAACAATCCAAACTCAATTCATCAATTATCCATACCACAGCTTTTCAATAATTAACTCAGCATATTTCAATTTAATAAATTACACTAAATTAATCATTATTCACAGCAGCATCTAATTTTAGTCACAGCTCAGAATAATCACAACAACTAACTAATTTCAAATGCATTTCAAGTCATTCATGTCAATCAAGAAATTCTTAACCATTGTTAACCATTTGCACTTATTCAAATAACTTGGTGGGCATTCTAAATTAAAAACGTTAAATCTCCTACCTCAGTCAGTCGAAATCCATAGAAATTGGGAATGCTGCACTCATCAACAACAACTTTAATAGCAGCCATAGCATCCCAAAGTAGTAGCGGCAACAGTTTAGCACCTCCGGTCAACAGCAGCAGCATTATTTCTGATCACTCTTCACTCTCGCAGTAGTAACCACGGTGGCAACAAAATAGAGTTCAAATTCAATAAAGTCGGAAATGGAAATGAGTTCAATAGAATTTGAACTACAAATAGCTTACAATAAAATAACGGAGTAGCAACAATAGGGTTTTTGGGCAGCTCCAGTGGCGGTAACGGTTTACAGTAGAGCCAGAACAAGGCCAGAGAAGCAAAACCAACAGTTCCAGCAGTGGCAGTAGCGTCTTCTCAGATTCTAGAAACTAGAAGCAGAGGCAGAACAGAGGACAAAGATGAGCAGTGACATGAATGAATTGCTTCAGAACCAGAACAGTACCCTCGACAAACCCCAATGACCTTCCCGACAGCAGCTGCGGCACCACAATAGCTCGGCCACGGTGCTGCAGTCCCTGTCGAGCTCCGGCGTCAACAGCGGTGGCATCCTCTCACTACCATCGTGTTCTATCCAGCGACAGCCATGCCTCCTTCCGAACGACAGCTTCTTCGACGGCGACCAGGAAGCACGACGGTGACTGCTTGGTGAGACACGGCAGCAGCGGAGCATGACGACGGCGGCGATGGTTTCGTGACGACGTTGCCCTTCACGTGTGCTCTCTCCTCCTCGCAATTCTTCTCAGGCGGCAGAACAGGCTTGATGCCGGCAGAACGATGACGCCGAACCTGACAGTAGCCAGACGCGACGGTGACTGCGACGGTAGCAAGGCGCGACGGCGACCGCGACGACAGCAAGTCGCGACGGCGACTGCGACGGCGGCGAGCCCTAGCCGTAGCGCCGTCCCTTCCTCTCCGATTCTGAGCTCTCTCTTCTTCCTCTCTATCTCTACGTTTCTTTCTCTGTTTTGTGTGTGTATTGTGTTTAGAAAGGAAGGGGTGGGGGCTGCGTGCTTCAGGGCTGGGGAAAGGGGAAAAATTAGGGTTAGGGTTTCTGGAATTTGGGAATTAGGGTTTTCTGAATTTGATTTGGGAATTAGGGTTAGAAATTAGGGATTTTATAAAATAATATGGATAGATATGAATAGATATTTTGATAAAATTAGAGGGTAGAGTAATTTTGAAATTAAATATACTCCGTTAAAAATATCTAAGAATATTATTTATCAACATATTGCTAAGTTAAATCAATTATTTCTAATTTACATTATAAAATGAACAAGTTAATTATATTTTGTAAAGTACAATTTGAATTCAAATATCAATTTTCTAGACTAAATCATACAAATCTCTATTATTTTTCTATCTCCAAAACTTTAATTTCAATTTATAAAATATTTAATTATAATAAAAAATTGTACATAAATATTAATTGACTTAAGCTTAAAATATTTATAAAAATTAATCTAATAATTTCTAGTAAATTAATTCCTAAGAGTTCAAATTAATAACATAATTCATTCAAAATAGAATTTATTTAAATTAAATTATACAATTCTTTCATATTTTTCAATAACCAAAATTATAATTTCAATTATATCAAATATCTAATAAAGTTTATATAAAAATTCTAATTAATTTAAACTCCAATTATGATGAAACTCCATTTAATTACCTTTAGTAAAATAATTTTCTTAAAATAAAATTATCAACAAATAAAATAAATCACAAATAACTAATTATTTAATTTTCAAAAACTAGGGTTGTTACATTCTACCCACCTTAGAAAAATTTTTGCCCTCGAAAATTGCTAGAATAAAATAAATTCAAACTGAAATCAAAGTAAACAGAATATATATGAACCGAAGTATAGGCATTGTCAAAGATGGATATTCAAAGAGTTACGTAAGCAATCAGATTCATAGGCAAGCAAAGATATACAAGAATGACAAAGTATGGTTGGGAAACAAGCAAATCACATTCTAAGAAGGAAATTCAAACTAGAGAATTCCAATGAAAGCAACGAAGAAAAAGATAGCACGAGTTCATGTGGCACGAATAAAGATTATACGTCGAATCGAAGCTAACTTCATAACCTCTAACGCTCCCAAACCCCGTAAATCGCATTACCTATTCTTCTATTTCGTCTATGATAACCCATTAGTGTTCCCATACACATAAATCATTAGTATTAAGTTGGCCAGACCTAATACCATGAGGCATGCAATGGTAAACCAACAGTGTTAATCATCAGACAGTCATGCATATAAAACTTAAACTCTTGTTATCAGAACAAGTCACAAAGCATGATAGACACTCAGAGTATGCAGTGAAGCATAGTCAGTCCATTCCCAAGGCTCTAACAGGAACGAACTGCTCTGATACCATATTGTAACGACCCAACTTCCAGAACGTCATGATCGTACCCAAAAGTAAGGCGTTACCAACCTGCTTTCCTTTATTAACTATTTACTATTGAGCCTTTAGTTCGATATCGCAATTTAGTTTTAGTAAAAATACCAGAAAATTTTGTTTTTATTTATCAAATCATATAGCAAGCATCACCAAGTAATAATAATCACATAATTATTAATAATAATATCTGTCATACAAAGGATTTCAAATAAAACTCACATACAAATCCTATCCCTCAGCATAAAATAAAAACCAAAGTAACAAGGGCGAGGGAAATTCTATGGAAATAACTCAAGTCATAAACTTAACTCATAAATAAGATCTATAATCGCCTGCAGCTTCAAACGGAGTCTTCAAACCTATGTCACTGAAAAGGTGGAGGATTTTTGGGGTGAGAACAAACCACACATTCTCAGTAGGGAATGAGAATGCCGTAAAAGTAATGAAATAGAAATGCAAATAATTAACATACTCGAGGAAACTATATTTTTATCAAAACTCTTTGAAAATACTACTCTTGGTTTTACTTTACTAATTGTTTACCTCTTTCAAAAAATCTAAGCTCAAAACAAATTCTAAAATATAAAACTGATCACTTTAAACATTTTTCAACCACATAGTTAATTTTCAATCACAACGTCAATTCTTAATCATCATCATACATTCACCAACTAATAGCACTAACAAGAGATTCAATTCAACACATAAACAAGTCACAGCAAGGCAGACAGCACAATCACAGAGAAGTACAACGAGCAAACCCAATCAAATGCAAATGCACACACAAGGATGATGCATGTCTAGCCCTAGTGCAGGTAATGAGCTCATTTGTCGGTTACATACCCGCTCCCGACGTTACCCGGAGTCCTCTGACCAGGTAAGGCTTCCCTGTTGGCAACGCCCCTCGCAAGAGTCCTTTGACTTGTGAGGCAAACCACTGCAAGAGTCCTTTGACTTGCAGGGCGGCACTAGCAACCCACTGCAAGAGTCCTTTGACTTGCATGGCGGAGCTAGTTAACTTATATCTGCCCAACACACTCACTGTAAGAGTCCTTTGACTTACAGGAGCACACACACTCTCACTGTAAGAGTCCTTTGACTTACAGGAGTATATGCTAGTTGTGTTTTCTCGATACCTCTGTAAGAGTCCTCTGACTTACAGAATAGCATTATAGCTAAGTATCCCAGGGAAGCGCTCTTAGTGGTCGTACCACCATCTATCTGACTGCCTTCACGCAGCAGATCATCACATAAACATCTCAGGAGTTGCCATAATGCAACAAATGAATAAACACATCTCTTGGGTTGCCTCAAGCAACAAATGACCTTTCAACAGGTCCTCTGCTTTTTATTCTCTTTTATAATCATAAATACGCAAGCGGGACAAAACCCACGTCCTTGCCAACAATCTCATAAACTAAATACCTTTCCTCAAAAGAATCTGTGTAATTATCATCATAAGTTATCATTCTCATTACTCATTTCTAGTTACATAATCTTACACAACATCTCTCTCTTTCTTTATTCAATCATGTTGTACAAACCTTACGACTTCCACTTTTGCAACCTCTTAACTCAAACCAATTTTAAAACCACTTTCTAGTTTAATTTTCTTTCAAAAGACTCAAGAAAATCATTTATTTTAAATTCGCTAAATACTTTTCAAAACATCACCCTCTTACTAAAAGTAACCAAATAAAACTCTTTTTCAAGTTTACCAACTTCTCAAGGACTCAAAAGAAACTATCTTTCTTTACCATTCAAGTTCAAATATTACATATTCATTAAGTTTCTAAAAAGTAATCCTTTATTTCAAACCCCAAGCATAACTCTTTTCATGTTGAATAAATCTCAAAACATAACTTCTTTTATAAACAATTCAAACGTGAACATAAACTTTGGTAATTCAAACTCAAAATAATATAATTATTTTCTTACCTAAATAAAATTGTTTTCATAATAAATTCAGCCCATACATAATACTTTAATCAATAGATAAAACTTAAATAACATAACTTTCCAAATTCAAACCTTCTAAAATAACTTTTTCAAGTAAAACCTCAGATTTTACAAAATTCCGGCAGCACCTCCCCTAAAACTCGGGCTTAGCCACCCTTACGGGTTCCTCTTTCTCAACAAATCTCCAATTCTTTTATCAGCAGTTATCACAACAGAAGCTCAATAATCATCTCAACATAAATCAGTTTGAAAACCAACATCCTAACATTAATTAAAATCAGAGTTTCTATAAACCATTCTTTAAAAATAAACCAGTCCACCTTCGAGAATTCATAACTAATATCCAAAACAATAACTTTTCATATTTCTAGTTATTTTTAAAGTTGTTTAGTTATTAACAAAGTTACCATTTCATTCTAAAGATCATATTTTAAGAAAATAGTCTAGTAGTCAACCTTCAATTCTTTAACCGTCCTCAAAATCAACTCTAATTAGACTTAAATCAACAATAATAACCAACTTGGCATAATCAACTAAAATCAGAATTTCCAGCAATTCTAAAATAATCAGAAAAACCCATAACAATCACGGCCTTAAATCAAAGTAAACCTCATCAGTTAATTACTCACGGCAACGAAGCCATTCAATATCACAGCCATAACCTGAACTCAGTTCACATCCGCATCCAACTTCAATTATAACTCAGAATAATTACCACAACTAACTTTTCTCAAATACATTTCATTCAATAATTACATCATCATATTTCAATTTAATAAGTAACATTAAATGAATCACCACTTGCAGCCACATTTCAACCTGTTCCAACCCATCACAAGTCTATTTCACAGCCATTCCAATATATTAAAATTCCAATTCAATATCAAATAATTCAAAATAACTCATTCAAGATCAGAATCTCAGCCAATCCATCACAAAGATCAGTAATTCAAAATACAATTCACAACCAGATTTCAGCCAACTCAGCGATATCACATAAGATCAGAATTTCCAACAAATCCATCAAAAATTAGAAAACTATTATCAAGTACAACTTCAAACACTCACAACAACAAAACCCAAAGACATTCACAGCAACAATCCAAACTCAATTCATCAATTATCCATACCACAGCTTTTCAATAATTAACTCAGCATATTTCAATTTAATAAATTACACTAAATTAATCATTATTCACAGCAGCATCTAATTTTAGTCACAGCTCAGAATAATCACAACAACTAACTAATTTCAAATGCATTTCAAGTCATTCATGTCAATCAAGAAATTCTTAACCATTGTTAACCATTTGCACTTATTCAAATAACTTGGTGGGCATTCTAAATTAAAAACGTTAAATCCCCTACCTCAGTCAGTCGAAATCCATAGAAATTTGGAATGCTGCACTCATCAACAACAACTTTAATAGCAGCCATAGCATCTCAAAGTAGTAGCGACAATAGTTTAGCACCTCCGGTCAACAGCAGCAGCATTATTTCTGATCACTCTTCACTCTCGCAGTAGTAACCACGGTGGCAACAAAATAGAGTTCAAATTCAATAAAGTCGGAAATGGAAATGAGTTCAATAGAATTTGAACTACAAATAGCTTACAATAAAATAACGGAGTAGCAACAACAGGGTTTTCGGGCAGCTCCAGTGGCGGTAACGGTTTACAGTAGAGCCAGAACAAGGCCAGAGAAGCAAAACTAACAGTTCCAGCAGTGGCAGTAGCGTCTTCTCAGATTCTAGAAACTAGAAGCAGAGGCAGAACAGAGGACAAAGATGAGCAGTGACATGAATGAATTGCTTCAGAACCAGAACAGTACCCTCGACAAACCCCAATGACCTTCCCGACAGCAGCTGCGGCACCACAATAGCTCGGCCACGGTGCTGCAGTCCCTGTCGAGCTCCGGCGTCAACAGCGGTGGCATCCTCTCACTACCATCGTGTTCTATCCAGCGACAGCCATGCCTCCTTCCGAACGACAGCTTCTTCGACGGCGACCAGGAAGCACGACGGTGACTGCTTGGTGAGACGCGGCAGCAGCGGAGCATGACGACGGCGGCGATAGTTTCGTGACGACGTTGCCCTTCACGTGTGCTCTCTCCTCCTCGCAATTCTTCTCAGGCGGCAGAACAGGCTTGATGCCGGCAGAACGATGACGCCGAACCTGACAGTAGCCAGACGCGACGGTGACTGCGACGGTAGCAAGGCGCGACGGCGACCGCGACGACAGCAAGTCGCGACGGCGACTGCGACGGCGGCGAGCCCTAGCCGTAGCGCCGTCCCTTCCTCTCCGATTCTGAGCTCTCTCTTCTTCCTCTCTATCTCTACGTTTCTTTCTCTGTTTTGTGTGTGTATTGTGTTTAGAAAGGAAGGGGTGGGGGCTGCGTGCTTCAGGGCTGGGGAAAGGGGAAAAATTAGGGTTAGGGTTTCTGGAATTTGGGAATTAGGGTTTTCTGAATTTGATTTGGGAATTAGGGTTAGAAATTAGGGATTTTATAAAATAATATGGATAGATATGAATAGATATTTTGATAAAATTAGAGGGTAGAGTAATTTTGAAATTAAATATACTCCGTTAAAAATATCTAAGAACATTATTTATCAACATATTGCTAAGTTAAATCAATTATTTCTAATTTACATTATAAAATGAACAAGTTAATTATATTTTGTAAAGTACAATTTGAATTCAAATATCAATTTTCTAGACTAAATCATACAAATCTCTATTATTTTTCTATCTCCAAAACTTTAATTTCAATTTATAAAATATTTAATTATAATAAAAAATTGTACATAAATATTAATTGACTTAAGCTTAAAATATTTATAAAAATTAATCTAATAATTTCTAGTAAATTAATTCCTAAGAGTTCAAATTAATAACATAATTCATTCAAAATAGAATTTATTTAAATTAAATTATACAATTCTTTCATATTTTTCAATAACCAAAATTATAATTTCAATTATATCAAATATCTAATAAAGTTTATATAAAAATTCTAATTAATTTAAACTCCAATTATGATGAAACTCCATTTAATTACCTTTAGTAAAATAATTTTCTTAAAATAAAATTATCAATAAATAAAATAAATCACAAATAACTAATTATTTAATTTTCAAAAACTAGGGTTGTTACATACTCCCTCTCCCTCCACTATATAAACCCCTCCATTCTTCTTCATTTTCACACAACACAACCCTCTCTTCCCCTCCTTGGCCGAAACACAACCCTCTCTCCCTCTCTTCCATATTTTCTTCTTCTTCATCTATTCTTTCTTCTCTTGCTCGAGGGTGAGCAATATTCTAAGTTTGGTGTGGTAAAAGCATAGCTTTTTTGTTTTTCCATAACCACCTATGGCACCTAAGGCTGGAGAAACCTCTAGAAAAGGAAAAGGGAAGACAAAAGCTTCTACCTCCGAGTCATGGGAGATGGAGAGATTCATCTCTAAAGCCCATCAAGACCACTTCTATGATGTTGTGGCCAAGAAGAAGGTGATCCCTGAGGTCCCTTTCAAACTCAAGAAAAATGAGTATCCGGAGATCCGACATGAGATCCAAAGAAGAAGTTGGGAAGTTCTGACTAACCCCATTCAACAAGTCAGAATCTTAATGGTTCAAGAGTTCTATGCCAATGCATGGATCACTAGAAACCATAATCATAGTATGAACCCAAATCCAAAGAATTATCTTACAGTGGTTCGGGGGAAATACTTAGATTTCAGTCCGGAAAATGTAAGGTTGGCGTTTAACTTGCCCATGATGCAAGGAGATGCACGCCCCTACACAAGAAGGGTCCACTTTGATCAAAGGTTGGACCAAGTCCTTATGGACATATGTGTGGAAGGAGCTCAATGGAAAAGAGACTCCAAAGGCAAGCCGGTTCAATTAAGAAGACTGGACCTCAAGCCTGTGGCTAGAGGATGGTTGGAGTTCATCCAACGCTCCATCATCCCCACTAGCAACCGATCCGAAGTTACTGTGGATCGGGCCATCATGATTCATAGCATCATGAATGGAGAGGAAGTAGAAATTCATGAAGTCATCTCCCTTGAATTCTACAAAATAGCCGAAAAGCCCTCTACCTTGGCAAGGGTAGCTTTTCCTCATCTTATTTTCCATCTATGCTACTCAGCTGGAGTTATCATAGAAGGAGACATCCTCATTGAAGAGGACAAGCCCATCACTAAAAAGAGGATGGAGCAAACAAGAGAGCCCACTCATGGATCCCAAGAGACACATGAGGAAGCTCATCACCAAGAAATCCTGGAAATGCCTCAAGGGATGCACTTTCCTCCCAACAACTATTGGGAACAACTCAACACTTCTCTAGAAGACTTGAGTTACAATATGGATCAATTAAGGGTGGAACATCAAGAACACTCCATCATTCTCTATGAAATTAGAGAAGATCAAAGAGCAATGAGGGAGGAGCAACAAAGGCAAGAAAGAGACATAGAAGAGCTCAAGGACATCATTGGTTCTTCAAGAAGAAAGCGCCATCATCACTAAGGTGGACTTATTCCTTGTCCTTATTTATCTATTTTTCGATTTTTAAGCTTTATGTTATCTATGTTCGTGTCTTTATTACATGATCATTAGTATGTAGTATCTATGTCTTAAAGCTATGAATAATTCAATGAATCCTTCACCTTTCTTAAATGAAACATGTTTTAATACAAAAAGAACAAGAAGTACACGAGTTTCAAATTTATCCTTGAATTTAGTTTAATTATATTGATGTGGTGACAATACTTTTTGCTTGCTGAATGAATGCTTGAACAGTGCATATTTTTTATATTGTTGTTTATAAATGTTAAAATTGTTGGCTCTTGAAAGAATGATGAACAAAGAGAAATGCTATTGATAATCTGAAAAATCATGAAATTGATTCTTGAAGTAAGAAAAAGCAGTGAATAGCAAAAGCTTGCGCGAAAAAAAAAGTGGTGAAAAAAAATAATGATAGAAAGAAAAAGAAAAAGCAAGCAGAAAAAGCCAATAGCCCTTGAAACCAAAAGGCAAGGGTAAAAAGGATCTAAGGCTTTGAGCATCAATGGATAGGAGGGCCCAAGAAAATAAAATCCAGGCCTAAGCGGCTAAATCAAGCTGTCCCTAACCATGTGCTTGTGGCATGCAGGTCCAAGTGAAAAGCTTGAGACTGAGTGGTTAAAGTCGTGATCCAAAGCAAAAAGAGTGTGCTTAAGAGCTCTGGACACCTCTAACTGGGGACTTTAGCAAAGCTGAGTCACAATCTGAAAAGGTTCACCCAGTCATGTGTCTGTGGCATTTATGTATCCGGTGGTAATATTGGAAAACAAAGTGCTTAGGGCCATGGCCAAGACTCATAAAAGTAGCTGTGTTCAAGAATCATCAAACTTAACTAGGAGAATCAATAACACTATCTGAAATTCTAAGTTCCTAGAGATGCCAATCATTCTAAACTTCAAAGGATAAAGTGAGATGCCAAAACTGTTCAGAAGCAAAAAGCTACAAGTCCCGCTCGTCTAATTAGAATTAATATTCATTGATATTCTGAGCTTTATAGTATATTCTCTTCTTTTTATCCTAATTGATTTTCAGTTGCTTGGGGACAAGCAACAATTTAAGTTTGGTGTTGTGAAGAGCGGATAATTTATACGCTTTTTGGCATTATTTTTAGGTAGTTTTTAGTAGGATCTAGCTACTTTTAGGGATGTTTTCATTAGTTTTTATGCTAAATTTACATTTCTGGACTTTACTATGAGTTTGTGTGTTTTTCTGTGATTTCAGGTATTTTCTGGCTGAAATTGAGGTACCTGAGCAAAACTTTGATAGAAGGCTGACAAAGGACTACTGATGTTGTTAGATTCTAACTTTCCTGCACTCGAAATAGATTTTCTGGAGCTAAAAAACTCCAAAGGGTGCACTCTCAATAGAGTTGGAAAGTAGACATCCAGAGCTTTCCAGCAATATATAATAGTCCATACTATATTTGAGATTAGACGACGTAAACTGGCGCTCAACGCCAGTTCCATGTTGCATTCTAGAGTCAAATGCCAGAAACACGTCACGAACCAGAGTTGAACGCCAAAAACACGTTACAACTTGGCGTTCAACTCCAAAAGAAGCCCCTGCACGTGTAAAGCTCAAGCTCAGCCCAAGCACACACCAAGTGGGCCCCGGAAGTAGATTTCTGCATCAATTACTTCCTTCTATAAACCCTAGTAGCTAGTCTAGTATAAATAGGACACTTTACTATTGTATTAGACATCTTTGGTCTCAGTTTTATTCTATTATTCATCTTAGGAGACTATTGATCATTCATGGGGGCTGGCCATTCGACCATGCCTGGACCTTCATCACTTATGTATTTTCAACGGTGGAGTTTCTACACACCATAGATTAAGAGTGTGGAGCTCTGCTGTACCTCAAGTTTTAATGCAATTACTACTATTTTCTATTCAATTCAGTTTATTCCTGTTCTAAGATATTTGTTGCACTTCACCATGACAAATGTGATGATCCATGACACTCATCATCATTCTCACCTATGAACGCATGACTGACAACCACTTCCGTTCTACCTTAGACCGAATGCATATCTCATGGATTCCTTAATCAGAATCTTCGTGGTATAAGCTAGAATTGATGGCGGCATTCATGAGAATCTAGAAAGTCTAAACCTTGTCTGTGGTATTCCGAGTAGGATTCAGGGATTGAATGACTCTGACGAGCTTCAAACTCGCGATTGTTGGGCGTGATGACAAATGCAAAAGAATCAATGGATTCTATTCCGGCATGATCGAGAACCGACAGATGATTAGCCATGCTGTGTGATAAACGCCATTTGTAGGGTTTATCTTGTGCTTGATTTAGGGAATTTATAACCTTTTACCCACATTTATCCATTGAAATAGCATGGTTTTGTATATTCTCCTTTAATTGTGCTTAAGAGTGAAAACATGCTTTTTAGGTCTTAAAATAAATAAATTTAATTCACCTTGATTCCATTAGATGCCTTGATATGTTTGTTAAGTGATTTAAGGCTTAGGAGGCAAAGATTGGATCAAGGGAATGAAGAAAGAAAGCATGAAAAGTTGGAGAACTCATGAAGAAATGAAAGAACCGGAAAGCTGTCAAGCTGACCTCTTCGCACTTAAATGACCATAACATGAGCTACAGAGGTCCAAATGATGCGGTTTCAGTTGGGTTAGAAAGCTAACATCTGGGGCTTCGAAACGATATAAGATTTGCCATAGTTGCATCGCGCATAGGGGCGCGCAGGTGCACGGTACACGGACGCGCCGATGGTGGCACATGACCCACTTAATGCAACACGTGGCCAGCGATTTTAGAAGCCTTGTGGGCCCAATCCAACTCATTTCTGATGCTATTTAAGCCAAGGATTGAAGGGGGAATGAACATACTTAACATACTTTTGATCATTAGTCATAGTTTAGTAGTTAGAGTTAGTTTCTAGAGAGAGAAGCTCTCACTTCTCTCTAGAATTAGGATTAGGATTAGGTTTATTTCTTAGATCTAGGTTTTAATTCATGTTCTCTTCTACTTCTACCTTTTAATTATTTGTTGTTACATTCATCTTCTTCTATTCTTTTGGTGTAATCTCTTTTATGTTGTTCTTGTTTTGATGTAGATCTACTTTTGTTTCTTCTATTCTCTTTCAATTCAATCAAGGTAATTTATAATAAATGTGTTTCTTTTAATTGTTGTTGTTAATTCCTTTCAATAATTGTTGTTAGACTTCATTCTTGTTGTCAATTTACTATGCTTTTCTTTTGTGCCTTCCAAGTGTTTGATGAAATGCTTGGTTGGATTTTAGAGTAGAATTTTATGTTCTTGGCTTGGAAAGGTAACTTAGGAACTCTTGAGTTACTAATGTCCAAGTGATTGATGATTGGGAGCCATTGACTCTAGTTCTCACTAATTGAATTAGTGGAGAGTTAGGACTTATGGACTAGGATTGATATAGCTCATTTGACTTTCCTTTACTACTAGTTAGAGGATGATTTAATGAGATTAATCCTTACCAATTCTCATATTGTGGTTAGTGATTAGGATAGAGATCCTTGACCACCAATCCTTGCCAAGACCTTTTTAGCCCTAAGTTTACTTTCTTGCCATTTATCTTTCATGCTTCTTATCAAAACCCTAAAAATAACCCACAACCAATAACAAGACACTTCATTACAAATCCTAAGGAGAACGACCCGAGGTTTAAATACTTCGGTTTATAGAGTTTAGGGGTTTGTACTTGTGACAAACAAATCTTTGCATGAGAGGATTATTGTTGGTTTAGAGACTATACTTGCAACGAGATTTCATTTGTGAAATTCTAAACCGTCAAAAATCCAATTCATCACGCCCCTGAACGCGAAGTAACATATGACAAATTTTATATCATTTTGAAGCCCCGGATGTTAGCTTTCCAACGCATTTGGAACCGCCTCATTAGGACCTCTGTAGCTCAAGTTATGGTCGATTGAGAGCGAAGAGGTCGGACTTGACAGCTTTACGGTTCCTTCATTTCTTCATGAGTTCTCCTACATTGCATGCTTTTCTCCTCACTTCTTCCATCTAATACTTGCCTTATGAACCTGAAATCACTCAATAAACACACCAAGGCATCGAATGAAATTAAAGTGAATTAAAATCACCAATTTTAGGGCCTAAAAAGCATATTTTCACATTTAAGCACAAATCAAGGGAGAATTGCAAAATCATGCTATTTCATTGAATAAATGTGGGAAAAGGTGATAAAATCTCCTAAAATAAGCACAAGATAAACCACAAAATTGGGGTTTATCAAATCTCTCCACACTTAAACTAAGCATGTCCTCATGCTAAAATGAAGAAAGAAGCAAGGGGTATCACATTTATTCAATGCAAACTAACTACATACAACCTATCTATATGCAATCTATCTACATGAATGCATCCACTTGGTCAAAACAAGTCAATTTTCAAGAATATATATACAAGCACAAGGGCTAAGGCAATAGCAATCAAATCAAACCCACAATTGAATTGAATCATTGAAAGATTTTACAAACTTGCGAGAAAAGATGCTCATGGGTAGAAACATGTAATTGAGCGATCGAACCCTCACCGGATGTGTATCCGCTCTAGGCACTCAAGTGTATGGGGATGATTCACTCAATTATCCCCTAATCATGTTTTTCAAGATTTGTTTTTCATCTAACAATCAACAATTATTTCATCTATGCATACAAATATCATGAGGACTTCCCATCAGTTGTAATGGGGTTGAGGTCAAGGTAGGATGCGTATGGTCAAGTGGGCTTGAGATTTGAATCTTTGATTAACTTAAACTTCCCACCTAACCTATCACAACCTATACAATTCTAAACAAAGCTAACTACCCATTTTTTACTTTTTCACACACTTATGCATTCTCTTTTTGATCACCACCCATATGCATTGATTATTATTGGACTTCACTTTGGGGCATTTTGTCCCCTTTTTATTGCAATTCATTTTCTCTCTTTTTCTATTTTTTTCTTTTTATTTTTCTTTTTGTTTTTACTATCATGTATATATATATATATATATATATATATATATATATATATATATATATTTCATCTTATCATTTTTTTTCTTTTCAAACTAACATATATACAAGAATATCAATGCATACGGTTTACACATGATTATTGTTTTTCGCTTAGGCTTGTAATGTGCTACAATTAAGAATAAGTGGATTAAGCATAGGCTCAAAATTGGCTAACAATAGAAGATAAAAGGTAGACTATTTGGGTAAGTGAGCTAATTGAAACAATGGCCTCAATCATATAAATGCATGTATGCACAAAGTAATGGACATATAGAATCAAACAAATTAAAGATTACAATCATAGAAAGAGAATAATGCACACAAGAATGAAAATAAGTGGCTATATGATGTAACCACACAATTAGGCTCAAATCTCACATGCTTGTGTTCTTAGCTCAAAAACATGATCCACAATTGTATAATTCAAGCAAGTTCTAAAAAAAAATTTTTTTTTCAATCAATTGGGGTGCCCTATAGATAGAATTCTTGGAAAATATCATGATTCTGACTAAGTTTAATATATACATATGCAAAATAAGAAAATGCAACTAAAAATCCTAAAATGAAATGCAAAAGTGTTGGATTAGAAACTTGTTACCCAAAAACGCCGAGTAGTCGGATGACCTCCCCACACTAAAAAGTTTGCACCGTCCTCGGTGCACTCAAAGATGAGCAAGGGGGTACGACGACCTTCCGAGTTGCTACCTTCAGCTGGTAGATCAACCGGTTGCTGCATGTTCTACTCCCGCTTCCATTTTTGCTTGTGATGATTCATCCTGAACAATAGAAAACAAGATAGTAAGAAAAGTGAATGTGCAAGCAAGGAAGCGTAAATTGAGTGAGTGAATTAGGGTGACATTAATGAAAAATAGGTGTGTGGGTCTAACTTGCATGCGGTTTTAGAACTCATACACTAGTATTTAAAAGAACATGTCACAGTTATACAAGGGGGTATGCACTTCACTCATTCTAGTGTGCTTGAAGTACTTCAAAAGGCTTGTAGGGAAGTCAACCAAACAAGTAGTAAGGAAGCATAAAAGCATTCAAGCAATTAATCAAGCAATTGTGAAATTGGATTGTGCATGGACATTGATTGATGTGTAAGTAAACTTAGTGAACAAAATGGTATATATGAAACTTACATAACAAACAATGACACATATTGAAGTTGTTGCAATACCTTAGTGACATAGAGGTGAAACACATGGATGCTATGGAACTTAGGAAAAAGGAATATGGAAGTGGAAATCAATCACATAGCAAGCATGGTCCACAAAGCTTTACAAAGCTCAAAAATATGTCACTAGGTAAGCTTTCGATCCAATTTCACAATTCCAAAATCTCAATGCATGAAATAGGCGATGTGAATAAGGTAAATCATAAACAAGCATCACCTAAAAAAATGCAATGATAATATACAATTTTCTAACAATGGATGATGAATGCATGGTGGCCAAAACATGCAATTCATAAGAGTTAAGAAGCTTAAAGGCAATGTAACATGTACTTGGTGCTCACAGATGTCAAACATGAAAACTCAAGACCAAGTGACAAAATATAACGTCAACAATTAAATCTAACAATGACAATCAAGAGAATTATGCTAAGATAGCATTAGTTAATCCTAACAGCAATAAACGACAAACAAAATTAATAATCCAACACTTATAATGCAAAACAGAAAATGAAATAAAAAAATTAAACTAATTAAAAAAATAACTACCTAACTAAAAGAAATGGTTATGGATGATGTTTGGTAGTGTTGGATGATGATTGAAGGGAAGAAGAGAGGAGAAGAAAGAAGGAGGAAAGAAACAGGGCAATCCACGCGTGTGCGTCATTGACGCACGCGCACGCATATACTAGAGGAGAGGGGGCGCGGAGGCGCCAGGTGCGCTCACGCATGGGTATGGAAATGTAAAGGGGCGCGGGCGCGCACAGCTTGCGTCCGCGCGGGTTTAGGCACAGAATTGGCCCAGAGATGGCACAACTCTCGGGTCCTTAGCCTGGAGGTGGAACTTCTGGATCCACGCGTACGCGTACATGGCGCGTGCGCGTGGATGGTCGAGAATGCATAAGGCACGCGTACGCGTGGAGTTCACGTGCGCGTGGATGGTGCTCTGTTTTTCAAAATTTTTTTCATGTTTTTGCATCAAACCAAGCATTCCAAACCTCCAAACAACTACCAAAACATCATAAAAACTTATTTAACCTGCTAGACTCCTAAATAAACTAAACTAAATAAACAAAACATGAATTCAAACTAATTTACCATATATACAAAAGAGAAAAAGAGAAAGATGTTACCATGGTGGGGTGTCTCCCACCTAGCACTTTTGTTTATTGTCCTTCAGTTGGACTTATGGGGAGCTCTTCATCAAGGTGGCTTGTGCTTGAACTCATCTTGGAACTTCTACCAATGCTTGGTTCTCCAATAAATACCATTCTTCAAAATTAAGAACTCCAAGCTTGGGTGGAGTTCTCCACAAACCATGGGCTCCCAAGTTTGATTTTCCTTGTGCGATCCGGGATCCCACACTTTGTTTTCACACCCGTCCTTGAGTTGATCATGGTGATTTCCTCCGGGTGGCATGAGAGATGAATTCTCAAAGAAGTGACCAAACATCATCCTAGACCCAAGCAATCTAGTTCTATACCAAACCTTACAATTGAGCTTTGAACATGTAACCATTGTGAACCTAGAATGGAATTTCCAACCACTAACCATCTCCTTTTTACTCAAAGAAATAAATATGTCTAAGTTGACCATCCGTTTCAATCAAACCATATTCAAGGGGAATAATAAAGCTTAAGTATAAGGGATTTACCCACTTGAATGAAAGAATGGATGATGGTGGCTTGGGGAGAGGTATTTCCAATGTCCTTGTAAGCTCTACTCCCTTGTGTGCTTCCTTGTAAATCTCCACCTCTTCATAAAATTCTTCATTCTCAATCCCTTGTTCATCAACTTCATCTAACTCTTTTCCATCATTCAAGTCATGAATTGGAGGGCTAGAGAAATCTACCTCCACATCACTTTCAAATTCGTTGGGAGAAGGTTCTTCAAATTCAAAGGTTTCTTCACCAAAAAGATTGGATGCATGGTTTTCATCACCAAGGGAACTCGATTCTTACTTCATTCCTTCCAAGTCTTCATTCGAAATTTGTTTTGGAGGTTGTGCACGGTCCTCCACAATGCCAAACTCAATCTTCTTAGAGGAATTTTCTTCAACTCGAGGTTCCCATGGAGGTTCCGCATCTCCTAAGTCTTCAACCACTTCTTCCTTGTCTTCGATGATCATAGGCTTCTCCAATTGTTCTAACACAAAATTACATTCCTCCTTATCCACCGGAGTTTCCAATCTCTCCTTCATGCTATGTTCTTCATTAGATTCTCCACATGTAGCCATGGGAGTTTCTTGAGTGCTCAAATATTGGGAGGCTAATGGATTTGTTACCGCATTTAGGGCGGCCATGAAATTTTGTACATCCCTTTTCATCTCTTCTTGTCCTTGAGCAAGAACATCAAGGATGGAATCCATTGGAGATTGAGGTGGATAGAAGGGTTCATTGTCTTGGAGAAATGGTTCATACTAGGAAGGTGGTTCTTCTTGGTGATGGTATGGTGGTGTATATTGAGGTGGTTCTTGGGAGTAGTAATCTTGGAATTGTGGTTCCATGTATGGCTCATATGGTTCAAAAGGAGGTTGGTATGGTAGGTAAGGATCAAAGTCATATGGAGGTGTTTGGTGAAAATAGGCTTGTGAGTGTGGTTGAGGTTCATGTTGAGGATATGACTCATAGGCATATGGTGGTGGTTCTTGAAAATCACAAGGAGATTCACCATAGCCATTGGGTTGGTATGCATCATAGAATGGCCCTTCTTCATAGCACATTGTTGGGGGGTTGTTGCCAAGAGGATTGATCATATGCATATGGTTCCTCCTACTTTTGGTTGTCCCATCCTTGATACATCTCTTTATTGTAATCTCCACTTCCTACAATATAGTTGTATCACACTCATAGCCAAAGTGAGAATTCATAATGGAAAGAGAAAATAAAAATAAAAGCTAATAGAAAACAAGAAAAACAAAATTCTACAACTTGCAAATAAAGCAAAAAGCAAGATATTCACACTATTCACATATATACAATAATCAATAACATAGCTCCATTGCAACTCTCCGGCAACGGCACCATTTTGATGAATGAAAATTGTTGTGTGGGTTTAGATTTCCTTTTTATAGAAATAAGAACTTCGTTGTAAGCATAGCTCCAAACCAACAAACAATTCTCACATCAAAAATTTGAGTTGTCACAAGTACAAGCCCCAATAAGAATTAACCGGAGTATTTGGACTCTGGGTCGTCTCACGAGGAATTGTAATGAAGTGTATGATTATTGGCTATGAGGTATATTTTTGGGGTTTTGGATGAGAGACATGAAAAGTAAATGGTGAAGGGAATTCAAATAACAAAATGGCCTTGGCAAGGGTTAGTGGTCAAGGATCTCTATCCTAATCACTAAGCACAACATGAGAATTGGCAAGGATCAATCCCACTAAGTTAACCCCTAACTAATAGTAGAGGAAAGTCAAGTGAGCTATATCAATCCAAGTCCATAAGTCCTAGTTCTACACCTAATCAATTGGTGAGAATTAG